>NC_090798.1:2712500-3012500 GCF_040054535.1 Antennarius striatus | reverse complement strand
CCCGCAGTCACGTCCAACCACACAGCATCGTCTTTCTGTTGGTGGGCCACAAGTGTGACCTGGAGGCTCAACGCCAGGTTGGTAAAAAGTCAACGTGGGATAGTGATTTTCTAAGGAGCCGAGTTACATCTTAATTTAATTTAATCCCAACTTGTTTGGTCTCCTAGGTGACCAGCCAGGAAGCAGAGAAGCTGGCGGGGGCGTATGGGATGCGCTACGTGGAGACGTCGGCCCGCGACGCCATCAACGTGGAGCACGCCTTCACTGAACTGACCAGAGACATCTTCGCCCTGGTGCGGTCCGGCGACATTACAATCCAGGAAGGTTGGGAGGGCGTGAAGAGCGGGTTCGTCCCCAACGTCGTCCACTCCTCAGAGGAAGTGACCAAGAGCGACCGCCGCTGTCTATGTTGATCCGGCAGGTGTTCGGACTGAAGGTGAAAAAGCGATGGATCCCAGAAAGGATTCAGAGGGGAGGCGGCTGGCGGACTGAGGTGTCGGCCCAGAGACAGAGCCGAACTCTTAGTAACCCTCTGTTCTTCTGACTTCACACTGGATTATTGGACTTTCAATGAAAGGGCTGATAGAAGACGGAGAAAACCTTGAGGAAAGGGTGAACAACTGAAAGGTTTTGACCGTTTCTTGTACACCTTTTTATTTCTAAGAGAGGAAGGTTCACAGATTGTCATTCACTTGTGACGTGATTGAATTCCTAGAGTTTTGCTTTAGGGCTTCTTGCCTACAAAAAAAAAAAAAAAATCCTTCCCAGAAACTCTTAGAAAGGCTTTGGAAAGTGGCTCCATTTTTGGATGTTCACCAAAAAATACGATGAAAGCATTTTTTTTCTCCCATCATTACCTCTCCTTTCACGACTTCTGAAACGTTTCCTCTCCTCTAATATGCAATTACATGATTCACGTATGATTTAAACCGGTGTCCAGCATCCCTCCAGAAAAAAGTTCAGTCCGCGCCTTTTGATTCAAATACCATCGCAACACGAGTTGTTTTGTTGGTCGTCTATGAGGTCATTAAAGGAGTCCTGTCTATGACCCGTCTATGAGGTCATTAAAGGTTCCATACCTAAATGGTATGGAACCTTGAGTTCCTTGCTAGAGGCCACGTTAGTACATTTCTCTTTCAAGCAATTTAGGCCTCCAATGACATTGGTGACATTGGTTTAGCCGCCGTGAGTCTGTTACTGCACTACGATGAAACGCATCCCATCGTTCTAATGAAGCTCCTCAAACAGGAAGAGACGATGTGAACAGCTGAACAGAGATGGACGTGTTGGATGATGTTAGCGAGGGATTTGTTAAGGTAGACCAAGAGGAGTATTGCTTACAGGAAGCACCTTATCTGGGAAGGATGAATCTTGAAGAGTGCTTAACAAAGCTCAACATCATTTATTTATTGAAAGCAAAGCAGAGAAAAGCCAGACCGAGGACTCCGCAGAAGAACCACATTAACCAGACATAGGAACAAGACTATCATACAAAGAAAGGACTGGTCAAGCCAACAGCGGAAGTACAAGGTGACATTTTTGTTCTGAGCAAATGCATGAGTGATCATCATCTGTGGAGGAAACAAGTCATAAGTTGTTCTTCAAATTCAAGCTTATTAGTGAAATTTATAAAATCATTTTACTTTCTTCGAGAGTCGCATCAACCTTCTGGCAAATTATTTTCAATCTCCTGTATGCACCTTAACAAATCCACCTTGGGTACCTTATTCAGAGCTTTCTTTTCAAAGGATTTCATCACAGATTGACATTCATCTAATACACAGCTGAACGGAAATGTAAGATTTTGCTGTTATCAAATTCATTTATCCACTGCTTTCCCCCATGCAGTTCATAAATAAATCTGTAAATCCGTTAAAGGAGACTGTAAGTGCATCATTTTCTCACACTGAATGCCTTTTTTTTTTTTTTTAAAACTAATCTCCAAAGAGCTTGTGTTATCTTATTTTACATGAATGTATCAATTGAGGTACTGGTGAGACTTCACATTTGCGGTAAAAACTCAAGTGTCTCATTGTGTTCCTATAAATGAAGGTTTTTCTAAATGTTTGGAGACTCTTCTCTCTAATGACCTTTTTAATTTTGAAACTCAACACCGAGGCTTGTTTTTAAAGATCTTCTGCGCTTGTTGGCATCGTCACCAGGACTTTCTGCTGCAATGTTCCCAAATGGACATGATGGAGTAGACATTGTCATTGTTGAAGTTTGTGTGTAGCTCTTTCTGGCCCTCTCTTCCCCCAGATGTCAGACAGCTGGTTGGTCTGCTTTGCTGTACAGCACTCCATTAGATGTCTCTAAGCTGTTATATCTCGCTTCCACTCTGAAATATTGTCTCAAAGAAACACAACAGTTCTATATTCTGGGAAATATGCTTATCTGCTTTCTTTCTGAGAGTTAGATACCACTCCGTTTCTTCGATATAACGCAACTGCTATCAGAGTTACCGTAGTTTAGCGAAAAGGGATGCACATGAAGTTCGAGATTAATGCAATCTGACTACCAGCACTTTTAAAGCTCATTAAATGATGCATAAAATCTAGTTTGTTTCATGACAAACCCGAGAGGTAAAACTGACATTGTGGTTTTACTAAAGGTTAAATACAGGACAGTTTTTTGTTTGTTTTTTTGCCTGGGGGAGCAGCTTCCCAGACGTTCTAAAACTCCCTAAAACCACAGATTGTTGTTTTTACAATTTGGTTCTCATATTGATGAAACAAACATGATATAACATGTTGATTAGTGACTTCTAGGTGTTAGTGTGTGCATTATGCTGCCTTTTGAAGAACCATCAACCTTTTTCCTGTTTTTAGTCTTTAAGCTCCAGCTGAACAGCTGCAGGGTGAAGGTCAATCTTTTGTTTATATGTAAGAGTGGTATAAATCTGCTAATTTATGCAAGAAAGTGAATAAGCATAATTTTCAAAGTGTTGAACTGTTCATTTCAGCAGTTACAGTAAAATAAAAGTCTATGAAATGGATTCTTTGTAATTTTTTGACTCCAAATAAATCCTTTTTATTTTATTTTTCTCTTTCTATTGTTTACTTTACATTCCATTTGATTTGTGACTCCATTCTTGCTAATTCGAGTTTAATTGCAAAGCATTTGATGTGAAAAAAAAAAGATATAGAAGAGTGGAAAGGATTCACGTTCTATCCTTCAGTTAATGTTGCTACCACTGTTTAACCCCTTTCACCAAACAGATTAAAACAATTCTCCATTCTTTCAAGGCCCAATTAGAAATTTCTGATTTCTTCAATATCATTCATTGGTTAAGAAAATATCCCAAATATATTTCTCTGGCTAAATAAACTTCTGCACTGCCTGTGAACATAAATCTTATTTTGGAAATACATGGTGATGAGATTTTTTCAACAAATCCAAATCATTTTCCAAGTACATACAGAAAAAATCCAACTCAATTTTAAATATAGTATTGATTAAATAGCAGAAGACACACCAATGTTTTTTTTCTTTTTTTCTTACACGTGTAAGGCCACTTGCCCACACTAAGCATTATACCATGAAGTGGTCGGTGGTGCTCTGGACCCCACGGCCACCAGGGGCCGTCGAAGAGGCGCACAAATGTCCCACAAGACAGTTTACTGTTGTCCTCAATCGATACTGAAGCCTCTGAGATGAAGTAGCTTTAATATCTAAATTAAAAGAGTTTATTGTAAATTCTACCCAATTATAACTTTATATTTAACTCTTAACTATTTGTACATTACTTTGAAAAATAACTAGTCAGCTTTATATTTTATTCTTTCACCGTTACAGGTTCCTCTGAAAATAATGTAGCTGAGCATTTACCTTAAGTTGCTTTGAATCTCTGTATTAGGATAGTGTTGGAGTTAACTGAATTGATTTTTTATGCACATTTGACAGTTGAAATTTGAGACAAACTATTTTTTTTAAAAAAAGAATCAGATGCATCTTTCTGTTGAAATGCAGGCATGTGGCTAGAATACTTAACCATGTTGCCTCTTCTAGTTAAGTTCAGAGAAAAAGATGCATGAAAGAAAAATGGTCACTTCAGGAAAAGAGGGACATCTGTCGACAGCATGAAAAGAAGGAATAAGAGGGAAAAGCTTGGAGGATAAACAATTCAGCAAAATGTAGCGTATTTGAAGCCAAATTAATTTGAATGTTGAAGGACATTTTAAAAGATGAGTCTTATAATTAAGAACTGTTTGTCTAACTGGGTGATTAAATAAACTAATAACTTATGATGTTCAACTTAAATATAAAATAGACCATGAATAAAATTTACAGTAGTACCTAAGGATATTTTGTGGATCCATTTGCAAATTATTTTCCAGGTAGCTGCACAACCAAATGCTTTCAGATTATTTCTAAATGACTCTTTGTTGTCCATTCCGCACATAAACGTTAGAGTGATGTTCACTCTGAATTTTCTTTTTCGCAGTAAATTTCATTGTTGTCTGCAAGCAGTTTATTCCCAACACCTGTTCTAACCTGAGGAGTCAGTGTAAGAATAAACACACAAAGCATCAGGTCAAAGTGTCTGGTTTTTGCCCAAATTATGTTTTTTTTACTTGGTTCTTTGATTAATGAATACAGTGAGGGACAAATAAATACAGAGACAGCGGCCAAAGGGAGAGGAGAGACTGGAGAGGACTGGAAGAGATGGTAGAATGTGAAAAGTTTGAGGAGCAGCGGTTTCAGCACTAGACGACAGTTCATAACACTGGACCTGACTCTTAATTGCTCACAAGCTGATTTCGGTTCAAGAATAACAGCTTGGTGTGAATAAATCTGCCAGTTTGTAGACAAAGTTTAGATCAGCAAGGAAGGTAATGCAAGAATGGAAGGACAACGTGAGAGAACAGGAACCGACTTAACTCATCAAAAAGAATACAAAAGTTTCTCATTGCCTTTGTTTTTTTTTTAGTTTTTACTTGAAAAAATATTTTAAAAATTAACAAATCAACAAAAAACAGAAGTGTTAGAACTTTAAGCTTGAGTCAAGAGGGCATACTGAAAATAGAACAAATAACTATGCAGAATTTCTCGCCACATAGGGACTGCTGGGACCTTTAGAACTCTGGTGTGTTGCTGTCTGGGGTGGATACACATCGTCTGGTGGTGGTGGAGGTTATTTAATTAGAAGATACATGGCGGACACTGCAATGTGGACATTAGGACTTGTCTAGTGATTTGAGGATGTTTTCTCTGCCCCTTCTCTTCACGTCCCAGTTGTAGACTCGTGCCATGTCTGAGGGGTGAAGTGAGTCAAGAAACAGCAGCAGACATTTGTAGTCGTCCCATCTCCTGTTGGTTCCAGTCACTTTTATCTTAATAACACTGGTAGTATAATAATATTTAAAAAACCAAGCTCTGGGTATCATCGTGCTTTGAGCAATGAACCAAACCTGGGTGAACCAGAGTGGAAGGATACTGACTTCAGTGGTGGTGAACTGGTCTCGGAGGAAATCCAGATCGTCCTCGAGTGTCTCTAGGTTACGAGATGCAGTCGCTACATTCTTCTCTAGGAGAGCCTGGGCTTCATCAATGTCGTATTCTAGCATCACGTTAGCCTTGGGAATGTAATAGAGGGAGAGTAACAATGACACACGCCTTTACACACACGATGATGCTTATTTCCATATAAATGGCTGATTAAAAGCTTAGTATTCTAGTTTTATACAAGCCTGTGGCTGCTACCATTATGAGCTGGTGAAAAAATGTAACCTGATTTACAGGACAGAACAAAAGACATTTTGAAAATAAAATGAGTGCTTCTTAAAATGCTTTGTAAAGAAGCAGGACACACTGCCCTAAACAGGAGCAGGAGGTAGGACCCAAACTACTTAACACTTACCCCTAACCAGAGGCAGACTTTGTCGGTGGGGGGCACTGAGGCCTTGCAGTAAACATTATCAGCCAATAGGAAGTGTGTCTCTAGCGACTCTGTGGTGTCCTGCAAAAACAAATGTGTCTTTTTCAGGACTCATAGAACAAAATTTACTTTGATACAACAAATACATGTTTGCATGAAACGAAAACTTGACTCGGCTTTTAAACCTTATGTTAGTATAATCTTACAAACGACTATACACACCTTTTTCTTCTGCATGTGTCGGAGGATTTCAAGCGTCTGTGTGATTTGTGGGATCTGGCTTTTCAACCTTCACATTAAGAAAGAGAAAGAAGCCATTAGATTACTGCAAAGAGAGTTGGGCATGTGCAAAGAGCATATTTTGTATTCTGGCATCATTGATATTTTTATTTTTCATATTAAAAGTCTTCTTAGAATCCAGAATTGGGTAGAAATCAAATTTGTCAAAGTGTCACAGAAACCTAATCCAGCAGCGCTTCACTTTTGCTGTTGCTACCTGAGTTTCTTTTGAGACAGGTTGAGTTCCATGTATTTATATTTCTGATATTGTTCGTCCAGCTTCCTCAGTGCAGCATCGGCTGTCTCATTGCCTGGTTGTTTCATAAACGATTCAACATCCTCCTGTAAAATCAAGCAGAGATCACACTGTGAGCCGGATGGAAATGCGGGGCAACGCCTGTGTATGTTAGATCATTTTTGACATCTCTATGCAGAAATCAATGCAATTAATTAAATTCCATGAAGGGGGTGGAGGATGTACCCTCAAAGGCTGATTAGATCCTGGGGGCAGATTCAGATCTTATTGGAGACCAAAGAAAATTTTCTGTTTATGCTGTATATTGACATTTTGGCCAATTTCTTAATGAATAAGCTGTAGATGATCAATAATGTGTAATTTACTGCTTTCTCCCTGTTTTCCAGAATGATGAGGCTTAATCTGAGGCATGTGCGTCTGGAGATCATTCAAACTATTTACTTTAAGATCCTTACCATCTTGGGCATTGAAAACGAGAGCAAAGATCACACCAATTTAATACAAGTAATTATAAAGAGTGGTATAAACAATAAATATAACTTTAAAACGATACATATTGACTGGCAGTCAGTGGGTGGGACGCAGAAACTCATTAAGTTAGAATAAACACAAATGAAGGAGCGAGTGACGAGGCAGCTAGCCTAGCAGCGCACAATAAGCATTAAAGGCTAACGTTTGGCTTCATCAAAGCTACATCTTAAAGAGGAAACGAGGTATACTCAAAATGACACATGCCCATAAATGGACGTGAGCAGCCGCCCCACCAGCGCACATAGCAGGGTCTAAGCTAGCTAGCTCTTTTGCTAACCTCGCTAACTAGCTCGTAGCCTGGATGCTGCACGCCTACAAACAGACTACAATGATCGTCTACAACTGTCTTATCTGACTTTTAGTACTCAATAATTCAGAAATGTCAGGTTTTACGCACCACAAACACGGCTTCGGGAATACCGAGATGCTTTTTCTTTGCCGCCTGTGCCGCACTGCTGTTGTCTATGGTCGCCGCCATCTTGGAAAAAGGCTACTCCTTCCTTCCTTTCGTCTGAGTGAGAGGAGGCTTTGCTGCCCCAAGTGGTTACAATCTGCAACTGCAACCAGAGCCGCAATATCAGTTCAATAGTAGGCAAAGGTTATATGCAGGTGCGATTTGTTCCGGGGGGGACGAGGGGTTCACCCGGAGGTTTCCCGGCAGAAACCTCACCCGATATACATTAGTTCCTATGTCCTACTTGAACATGAGCATCAATTATCCCCAGCAGATAAACTTAGTCTAATATTTGCAGAGTTATTTTGAGACAACATAAAATCTTAATCTATGTGGCATTACTGTTACATTTTACAGACTATTCACTTGTATTCATTCTAAATGAATACGAGGCTAAATCCTCTTCCCACGTTCGCCCTTAGTGGCCCTTATTGATGGACCTGATGCCTAAATTAGACTATCTTCCACATCGTGGCCGGCACAGAAAATTAAGTGTTTCATGTTTTTTTAGGTTTACTTTAAATTTGAATTTTAAACTGTGATTGCTGATTTTTTTCATGATTCAAGCCCCCCCTCCCCCAGTTTTTGACAGATGACAGCCTTGTTACAAGCAACAATATTAACTTGTCATATTATTAACATTATTAAGTTTTCAACCAAATCACACAAGACAAGCATAAAGAGCTCAACATGACGGAGGCCTTTTCCAACTGCAGTCTTTGAGATGGATCTTGGTTTTGAACATGTTGGTTGTGTTGATCAGGAAGTGTGTATCTGCTGAAATTCCCTCGCCATAGTACAAACCTATTATCACTCTAGGTCACACATACACAGAAATATAAATTTGCAGTTCACATATGATGGAAAAATACCAGCTTGTGTTTTCATGTGAGCTCAAACTGCTTACACATGTACAGTACTCACTCACTCCTAAACTGTAGAGAGCTTTCCAGATGTTATGAAACCGCTTGCAAACTGACCACAAGAAATAACGCCTGGCTGGTCGGTTGGAGATGTACTGTACTCTATAATAGAAAAGCACTGAATGTGAGTGTTTTAAAGCTTAACAGAATTCATATGTTCACACTTCCCCTTAATATAATATTAAAAGGCTGACAGAGAAATAAAACCCACATGATGGATTTCACCCTGTCGAGACTAGTGTGAGCTTTTGATCTAACAATATTTCTAACAACATAACATAAACCATGCAAGGTTTTTATGTGTTTACATGTAAAATAATGATGCTTGTAGTTTGAATAATTTTCACATACCATCTTTCTATTTCTGTATTTTCAGAAGTTAAAAACATAAATGTACACACATCTGAAAACCACCACATGATCAGCATGTTGTTGTTTTTTCAAGATCATCTAATCATGAAAATAAAAATGGACAGAAGGCATGAAATATTCCTGGAAATGCAGTGTTTGTTGTTTGCTACACTTTTGAATGATAAGGTATAAGACTTGGATATAAACCTATAAATTGCCAACGGAGGCCAGCACACCCATGCATGGACAAACGACTCCATAGTCCAACATAGAGATAAAAGTAACAATACTTTTTTTTACATTAAAAGAAACACAATCTGTTCATTAAAATTTCTTTAAAATTTCTGCTGCTTTTTTTTTTTTTTACATCCTGCAAAGCAGTGATATATTGTAATTGTCAGTTTTTGTGTGTTTGTCCGTTCGTCCGTCCGTCCGTTTGTCCACCAAATATCTTCACAACCATTGCAGATAGACAGTTGAAACAAAAATATATTACTTCGGCGGTGAAGGGGATGAAAATGAGATGATGACCTTGACCTTGAGAAAACTAGGTCAATGTCAAATTTCAACTTTTATACACTCAGGAACCGGGTAAAATAGAAAGATTAGGGAGAAGGCCAATGTGACTAAGACCATAATTCAAAACTAGGGCTTTTATCTATGAAAGTACCTGTAGGTCAGGGTAAAATTTTGAATTCAGGGGTGTCGCGGGATGTTGCAGTCTCTGACTGTCTTGGTTCTTGTTAACAAATGTATATAACCTCAAAGGTGCAAGTCTATTTAAAATATGCAGTAACTCACAGTTCCAGTCTGGAATAGCAATGTGCAGACTACCATAAATAGAAATATTTACCTCTCACCCAAACTGGGGTCTTTCCACTTCCACATTTTTTGTGCATCTACCCATCCCTGTAGGATTTGAATGAATGAATGAATGAATGAATGAATGAAATTTATTTTGGTTGTTATTATTTCATATTTATATATATATATATATATATATATATATATATATATATGATTTTATAAAAATGATGAAAACACATTCTGTGTTCAACTTTAAACTTATATCTTACATTACTTGATGATGCAAACTTGAGACGATATGACGACATGTTGGATACGATAATTATTTGTGCTGATTCACAAGTGTCTTCTATATTCTCATGAAGTTGCCTCCTAATTTTTTACCTCCTAAATTATTTCCAGAGAAACTCCTCTGTGCTGTGCAACAGCACTTTCATTTCTCTAAAGGTCAACATACATGACTATATAGTTACTTCCTGAATTTGAGAAGGCTCTTTGGGTCATTGCATCACAGGGCAGGTTGTTACGTTAAAAATAATCAAATGTATTTTGTTCTGATCAAACTTTGTATTGCACTGTATTTAATTATTGTTCTTAACATTGCGTTTTGCTTTAATCCCCAGAGTATAACTTTATTATCAGCATAATTAACCAGCCATATATAATATAAAATAAAATATTTGATCATTTTTGGCAATCCTCTGAAGATACTACCTGTAATCCTAGTCTGGTGCCAAATCCTCCATTACGTTTACAGTTTGGAACTTAAACACCAGTACAGTACAGTCTCTCCATTTTTTTCAACGCAAAAGACCAAAAAGGCAAAAAAAAATAACAGAATGATGACACAGCAAACTGCTCAAAAATGGCCATGTTTCAAAAAAATTAAACTCATGCTTGAACGTGACCAACTCATAGAGTGGACAAAGATGGGGAATTGGACGATGACTAAATTATAATTATTAATCATTGATTTGAACAAGCACACCAACTCTGACAGAACACATGTGTATTTCTTTTTTTTTTTCTGCACTTCAAATTCCTGACTTAAGAAAATTGTTATAAATATCGGTGACCTTTGTTGAAAGAATAGACAAAAATCTTGGGAGAATGGTTGCAAAATGTTGACTTCCAAGCACGAAACCTGGATTTGAGTCCTGGTTTTTCAATTACGTGTTAAGTAATTTTATTTCTTATTCAATCTATTCTGCTATAGGTCCTATAGGTGAACAAGAAAGAAGATTAACATGCATATAGCATACACAACAAATGCAAAAATTTCCATGAAACTGCAAAACTTTGAATTGTATTGAAGTGAAATTTTGGTGGTCATTTTGCCAATTATTCTTTGATTGTATTTTTAAAGCTATGAGTCAATGCCCAGATAGATTTTGCAATGTGCTTTCCACATAGGTCCAAACCAAGCCCAAGTTTTCTTGAGAATTGTATGTAGAAATACACCCATGATGTGTTCCCACCTCCTTAAATTCAGATGGTCAACCGATATAAAAGCAGCGACAGGGACTGTGTGCATCACAACTTTGAGGTGAAGTGAAGACTCACGACAACCAGCCGACCATCCCAACACAACTGATCAACATCAGAGATGGGTATGTAGAGGAGACTCTGTCTATGCTCAATGATGGGATCGTAAAAGAACAACTTTTACAGTGAAGACAATATTATTTCTAATGAATAGAATGAATGTTTAATTCATGTTGTTCTTCATGGATCCTCTGTTTTTTCCCCCCTGCAGTCTACATCAGTGACTCCATTACAGACTATTTGACTAAAAAACACTATATAAATTTAATAGATACAGTATTTAAGTTAATTACAACAAACCTTTTGCTTGATAAAATTGAAATTGTTGATAATGTTTTGTTTCTTATAGGTGACAAAGTAATGTTCACTGCAGTGGCAGACAGGGGTGGCTATTATGGACCCTTTACCTCAGACCGAACTCTGGTCTTCAACACAGCGATCACAAACATTGGTGGAAACTATGATCCCACCTCAGGTAAACACATCACACTGTGAAGGGGCCAATTCTTCTTTTAACGGAGAAACACCTCAACGTGACTTCATTTGTTAAACTGAAGTGATAAATTGTGTTTTGTTTCACAGGAATCTTCACAGCTCCTGCCCAAGGCTATTACTACTTCACCTTCTTCTATCATGCTAGTAAACAACATAAAACTGGGCTGAACCTGATAAAGAACCATGACCTCATCATCAGCTCATTTGATGACAAGATCGGCACTTCTACCATAATTGACAACGCAGGAAATGCAGCAACCCTGCAGCTGGAAGCAGGAGACAAGGTGTTTGTTCAGCTGCCCGCTGAATGTCATGTGTATGCCGCCGACAGCGTTACCACCTTCAGCGGTTTTCTGATCGGAGGGGCCTAATTATTTCATGACTCCTGAGTGTGAAGAAGTGTCATGGTGGAGGATGTGGTGAAGTGATATTAGAGATGTTAACTAAGAGAAGATCAATGTGTTACTGGACTGTAAAATGTCTTGACCGCACAAAGAAAAGTTAGATAACACCTGTCTCTCCTGTCATTTCTGTTAATCCTGATAATTACTTGCAAACAATAAAGATTAATGGTGAATCTCAGTTTTGTGCCGTCTGTCTTCAACCCTCATTTAAAAATCATGATTCTGGTCCTTGGTGGGGGTGGGGCCGCTTCTGGCTCAGAAGAAGAATGTATTAAAATAGTAATGAGATATTTTGCATTTAATATGAAATCACTGATATTTTAATATTTTTAATAACTGCAATAGATTAGCTACATTAATGATTTAATTTCATAAATACATACATCAGTATATCTAAATTTGATGTGATGTACAGTAACTAATTTAAGCCTTGAGGAGCAAATGGCTCTCCTGATCTAAGTTTACTATTTGATCACGCTCAGTTTGAAGAACACTGTCGTTCTGGTCTGTTAACTTGACCAAAGCGACATCTCTGAATTGTTATATTTTGCATTTAATATGAAATCACTGATATTTTAATATTTTTAGTAACTGCAATAGATTAGCTACATTAATGATCTCATTTCATAAATAGTTAAATAACACCCACCTCTCCTGTCATTTCTGTTTAATCCTGATAATTGCTTGCAAACAATAAAGATGGTGAATATCAGTTTTGTGTCATCTAAACAGGTCTACACAGGTAGACTACATCTTGTTTAGACGGTGTAACCTGAAGGAGATCAGTGACTGCAAAGTAGTGGTAGGCGAAAGTGTAGCCAAACAGCATAGGATGGTGGTGTGTAGGATGACTCTGGTGGTGAGGAAGATGAAGAGGACAAAGGCAGAGCAGAGGACGAAATGGTGGAAGCTAAAAAAGGAAGAGTGTTGCATGACTTTTAGGAAGGGGTTAAGACAGGCTCTGGGTGGTCAGGAGGTGCTTCCAGATGACTGGACAACTACAGCTAATGTGATCAGGGAGACAGGTAGGAGAGTACTTGGTTTGTCATCTGGAAGGAAAGTAGATAAGGAGACTTGGTGGTGGAATGAGGAGGTACAGGAGTGTATACAGAGAAAGAGGTTAGCCAAGAGGAAGTGGGACACTGAGAGGACTGAGGAGAGTAGACAGGAGTACAGGGAGATGCAGCGTAAGGTGAAGGTAGAGGTAGCAAAGGCCAAACAAGAAGCTTATGATGACTTGTATCATGATTGGACAGTAAGGAGGGAGAGACTGATCTATACAGGTTGGCAAGACAGAGAGACAGAGATGGTAAGGACGTGCAGCAGGTTAGCATGATTAAGGACAGAGATGGAAGTGTATTGACAGGTGCCAGTAGTGTGATGTGAAGATGGAAAGAGTACTTTGAAGAGTTGATGAACGTGGAAAATGAGAGAGAACAAAGACTAGAAGAGGTGACTGTTGTGGACCAAGAAGTAACAAAGATTAGTCAGGAAGTGAGGAGGGCACTGAAGAGGATTAAGAGTGGAAAGGCAGTCGGTCCTGATGATATACCTGTGGAGGTATGGAAGTGTCTCCTAGACACTTCCATACCCCCACAGAGGTGGCAGTAGAGTTTCTGACTGGGTTGTTCAACAGGATCTTAGATAGTGAGAAGATGCCTGAGGAATGGAGGAGAAGTGTTCTGGTGCCCATTTTTAAGAACAAGGGAGATGTCCAGAGTTGTGGCAACTACAGAGGAATAAAGCTGATGAGCCATACAATGAAGTTATGGGAGAGAGTAGTTGAAGCTAGATAGAGGGCAGAAGTGAACATTTGTGAGCAGTAGTATGGTTTCATGCCCAAAAAGAGTACGAGGGATGCAGTATTTGCGTTGAGGATGTTGATAGAGAAGTACAGAGAAGGCCAGAGGGAGCTGCATTGTGTTTTTGTAGATCTGGAGAAAGCTGATGACAGGGTGCCCAGAGAGGAACTGTGGTATTGTATGAGGAAGTCTGGAGAGCAGAGAAGTATGTTAGAGTGGTGCAGGACATGTATGAGGACTGTAAGACAGTGGTGAGGTGTGCTGTAGGTGTGACAGAGGAGTTCAAGGTGGAGGTGGGACTGCATCAGGGATCAGCTCTGAGCCCCTTCTTGTTGCTATGGTGATGGACAGGCTGACAGACGAGGTTAGACAGGAATCTCCATGGACTATGATGTTTGCAGATGACATTGTGATCTGCAGTGAGAGCAGGGAACAGGGAAGAGGTGGAGGAGAAGGTAGAGAGGTGGAGGTTTGTCCTGGAAAGGAGAGGAATGAAGGTTAGCCACAGTAAGACAGAGTACATGTGTGTGAATGAGAGGGACCCAAGTGGAAGAGTGAGGTTACAGGGAGAAGAGATCAAGAAGGTGGAGGATTTTAAGTACTTAGGCTCAACAGTCCAGAGCAATGGAGAGTGTGGAAAAGAGGTGAAGAAGCGTGTCCAGGCAGGATGGAACGGGTGGAGGAAAGTGTCAGGTGTGATGTGTGATAGAAGAGTTTCAGCTAAAATGAAGGGAAAGGTGTACAAAACTGTGGTGAGACCAGCGATGTTGTTTGGTCTAGAGACAGTGTCACTGAGGAAAAGACAGGAGGCAGAGCTGGAGGTAGAAGAGATGAAGATGCTGAGGTTCTCTCTGGGAGTGACCAGGAAGGATAGGATCAGGAATGAGTACATCAGAGGGACAGCACATGTTAGAGGTTTTGGAGATAAAGTCAGAGAGGCCAGACTGAGATGGTTTGGACATGTCCAGAGGAGAGATAGTGAATATATTGGTAGAAGGATGCTGAGTTTTGAACTGCCAGGCAGGAGGCCTAGAGGAAGACCAAAGAGGAGGTTTATGGATGTAGTGAAAGAGGACATGAAGGTAGTTGGTGTGAGAGAAGAGGATGAAGAAGACAGGGTTAGATGGAGGTAACTGATTTGCTGTGGCCACCCCTGAGGGGAAATGCCGAAAGGAAAAAAAGAAGAATATCAAATATCAGTATAATTGTTCACAGAATTAACATTTACTGCAACTCAGCAATCATCCTCCCAACTTCGTTCATATTACTTGCATCGTGGCCTTCTCCCCCACCGTCACCAGTGAGTACTATCTGGTACACTTCTCAATGTTAAGGTAGTCAGGGAGCAAACCACATATTGGTTTGTATATAAACCTATAAATTGCCAACAAAGGCCAGCATACCCATGCATGGATAAACTACTCCGTAGTCCAACATGGAGAGAAGAGTTACAAGACTTTTTTTTTTTTTTACATGAAAAGAGAAACACAATCTGTTCATAAAAATTAAAAACTATTTTATCTGCAGCTTTTTCTTAACAGGTGCATCATATTTGACTAAAAGAATAAGGGAGTCATCAAGCATAATACCCAGGTATTCAGCATTCAAACCTTTGTGGTGACAGATAAATAAAACTCTGATTTGGTCTTTTGATGAAATATTTAAGTTCAGGGGAAAACCTGAACTTTGACGGTATACACCCCTCAAGTCTGTATACCGTCGAACGTGCAAGTCTATTTAAAAATGTACATTAACTCACAGTTCCAGCCTGGAATAGCGATGTGCAGACTAGCACAAACAGTAATATTTACTTCTCACCCAAATTGGGTTCTTTCTACTTCACAGACCTGAACACCTGTACAGACATTTCATTGTGCCTCTACCCGTCCCTGTAGGATGTATTGATCTTATAAAAATTTAGAAAACACATTCTGTGTCCAGTTAAACTTGTGTCTGACTTTACTTGATCATGCAAACGTGAGACAATACGATGACATGTTGGATATGCTTGCAAAAATATTTGTGCAGATTCACAAGTGTCTTCTGTATTCTGATGAAGTTACCTCCTAATCTGTTACCTCCTAAATTATTTCCACAGACACTCCTCTTTGCTGTGCAACAGCATTTGTATTTCTGTAAAGGTCAAAATACATGACTGTATAATCTTGCTTCCTGAATTCAACACAACTTTGTAAGTCATTGCGTCACAGGGAAAGTCATTTTGTAAAAAATGATCAAGTGTATTTTGTCCCGAGTAATCAAACTTTGAATTGTATTCATTGTATCTAGTTATTCTTCTTAACATTTTTCTTTAATCCACAGAGTATAACTATATTATGAACATAAATAACCGAATCACGGAACGCAGCGCACTTCTGTGTTTTAAAGAAACACTTTTCTATAATATACAGAAGTGCTTTAAACAATCTATAAAGGGACAAACTAATATAAACATAAGGTGGCTTAATATCAGTATTAGAAGGGCTCATTAACATTTAAATTACCATACATAACAAAATAAATAGTTCGTTGCTATATTACGAAATTTCATTTTTTCATGGGTGGTCCTGGAACGTATCAACCGTGAGTAACGAGGGATTCCTATATAGTTATCAATCATTTATTTGAACAAAAACACCATCTCTGACAGAACACATGTGAATTTCATGTTTTTTCTGCATTTCATATTTCTGAATTAGGAATATTGCAATATAAATCGTTGAACCTTTGTTGAAAGAGCAGACAAAAATCTTGGATCGATGATTGCGAAATGTTGACTTTCATGCAAGTGACCTGGGTTTGAGTCTTGGTTTTTGCAATTATGTTTTAATTTTGGTTCTTAATTCAATCTTATCTGCATGGAAAAAATTTTATGGTTTGTTAATACAAGTCCTATAAGTAAGCAACCAATAAGGTTAGCATGTATGTAGCACACACATCAAATGTAAATATTTCCCTCAAATTTTTTGATCATTTTACCATTTATTCTTAAAATTGACTCTTTTAAAGCTATGAGTCAATGCCCAGATAGATTTTGCAATGTGCTTTCCACATAGGTCCAAACCAAGCCCAAGTTTTCTTGAGAATTGTATGTAGAAATACACCCATGATGTGTTCCCACCTCCTTAAATTCAGATGGTCAACCGATATAAAAGCAGCGACAGGGACTGTGTGCATCACAACTTTGAGGTGAAGTGAAGACTCACGACAACCAGCGACCATCCCAACACAACTGATCAACATCAGAGATGGGTATGTAGAGGACACATTATTTATGCTTCAATGAAGGGATCAGAAAATAACAACTTTTATGAGTTGCTGATTGAAGGCATAGACAATATTGAACCATAGAATGGAATCACTGGAGTTATTGAAATAAATGTTTCCATTACAAGAAAGTTCCCAGATGAGGTGTATCGAAGTTTAATTCATGTTGTTCTTCATGGATATTCTCATCTTTTCAAAGCAGCTTTAAATAAGCGGTGCTACAGAAATGACATAACGTAAAGAAAAAAAATCATACCTCAAAGGTTGCTCACTTTAGCATGGATTAATATGAAAATAGATCAATTCTATCTACACCAATGACTCCATTACAGACTATTTAACTAATTTCAACAAAGTTTTTACTTGATAAAATTGAATTGTTGATAATGTTTTGTTTCTTATAGGTGACAAAGTAATGTTCACTGCAGTGGCAGACAGGGGTGGCTATTATGGACCCTTTACCTCAGACCGAACTCTGGTCTTCAACACAGCGATCACAAACATTGGTGGAAACTATGATGCCACCTCAGGTAAATACATCACACTGTGAAGGGGCCAATTCTTCTTTTAAAGGAGAAACACCTCAACGTGACTTCATTTGATAAACTGAAGTGATAAATTGTATTTTGTTTCACAGGAATCTTCACAGCTCCTGCTCAAGGCTATTACTTCTTCACCTTCTCCTATCATGCTAGTAAACAACATAAAACCGGGCTGAACCTGATAAAGAACCATGACCTCATTGTCAGAGCATTTAATGACAAGATCGGTGCTTCTACCATCATTGACAACGCAGGAAATGCAGCAACCCTGCAGCTGGAAGCAGGCGACAAGGTGTTTGTGCAGCTGCCCGCTGAATGTCATGTGTATGCCGCCGACAGCGTTACCACCTTCAGTGGTTTTCTGATCAAAGGGGCCTAATTATTTCATGACTCCCGATTGATAATTACAAAAAAAGCTTTTTTTCCGGCAAATAATATAAAATATGACATTACTAATCTCGGCTTTAAGGGAAATTCCTATATTTTTCCTCTGGCATCTTTGTGCTTTTGCTGCAACAGGAAGTGTCATGGTGGAGGATGTGGTGAAGTGATATTAGAGATGTTAACTAAGAGAAGATCAATGTGTTACTGGACTGTAAAATGTCTTGACCGCACAAAGAAAAGTTAGATAACACCTGCCTCTCCTGTCATTTCTGTTAATCCTGATAATTGCTTGCAAACAATAAAGATCAATGGTGAATCTCAGTTTTGTGTCGTCTGACTTAAAAATCATGATTGTGGTCCTTGGTGGGGGTGGGGCCACTTCTTGTACCGAAGAAGAATGAATAATATTTAATAAACATTTAATATGAAATCACTGATATTCATTATTTTTAATAACTACAATAAATTGGTTATTTTTCACATTAAAAAAAAAATTCAATTGTATTGATAATAACCAAAAAAAGGACTGGGCTGAAGCAAATTGCTTATATAAGCCCTCCCAGATTAACACAATTTAATCACAGCAACATCATCATTCTTTTCACACAAACTGGGTTCTTTCTACTTCACAACCTGAACACCTGTACAGATAACATTTTATAAAAATGTTGAAAACACATGGCGTCATGGTGGTGCAGTGGGTAGCCCTGTCGCCACACAACATGGCGGGTCTGGGTTCGCGTCCCGCTCTGTGCAGAGTTTGCATGTTCTCCCCGTGTCTGTGTGGGTTCTCTCCGGGTTCTCCGGCCTCCTCCCACCTCCAAAAGCATGCACTTCAGCTTCATTGGCCTGTCCCAAATTGCCCGTAGGAGTGAGTGTGTGCGTGTGGTTGTCTGTCTTTGTTTGTGGCTCCCTGGCGCACTGGCGTCGCGCCCGGAGTGTCCCCCGCCTTACGCCCTATGCCAGCTGGGATAGGCTCCAGCTCCCCGTGACCCGCTGTGGTGGATAAACGCAGGGGAAGATGGATGGATGAAAACACATTCTGTGTTCAGTTAAACTTGTATCATGCTTTACTTGATCATGCAAACATGAGACGATATGACAACATGTCGGATATGTTTGCAAAAATATTTGTGTTTCCTGTATTCTGGTGAAGTTACCTCCTAATCTGTTACCTCCTAAGTGATTTCCACAGAAACTCCTTTGTGCTGTGCAACAGCAGTTGCATTTCTGTAAAGGTCAACATACATGACTGTATAATGTTGCTTCCTGAATTTTACACAGCTCTTTGGGTCATTGCATCAAAGGGCAGATCATTGGGTTAAAAATGATCAAGTGTATTTTGTCCTGATTAATCAAAATTTGTATTGCATTGTATCTAGTTATTCTTCTTTAATTTTTCTTTAATACACACAGTACAACTATATAATGAACAGAAATAACCAGCCCTACATAATATATAATAATATTTGATATTTTTTGGCAATCCTCTGAAGATACAACTGGTAATCCTAGTCTGGTGCCTCATCCTCCATTACTTTTACAGTTTGGAATTTAAACACCAGTACAGTACAGTCTCTCCATTTCCCCCTGTTTTGCTCCAGAGATCCAAAATCTGAAACAGTAGTGGGACATCTAGAGTCGTGCATGTGTGGGTATTTTTATTGACTGGACTTTATTTTCCTAATTTATGGCATTTATGCCATTGTTTCAACGACCATGCAAGTGACCTCATAGTTTTTCAATCATGTGTTAAATAATTTTGTTTCTTAATTCAATCTTTTGTACACAGAAAGATTTTATAGATTGTTAATACACATCCTATATGTGAGCAACCAATACCGTTAGTGTCTGTATAACATACACAACAAATGCAAATATTTCCCTCAAATTTTGGTGGTCATTCTATCATTTATTTTTTATTTGTATTTTTTAAAGCTATGAGCCAATGCCCAGAACGATTTTGCAATGTGCTTTCCACATAGGTCCAAACCAAGCCCAAGTTTTTTGAGAATTGTATGTAGAAATACACCCATGATGTGTTCCCACCTCCTTAAATTCAGATGGTCAACCGATATAAAAGCAGCGACAGGGACTGTGTGCATCACAACTTTGAGGTGAAGTGAAGACTCACGACAACCAGCCGACCATCCCAACACAACTGATCAACATCAGAGATGGGTATGTAGAGGAGACTCTATCTATGCTCAATGATGGGATCGTAAAAGAACAACTTTTACAGTGAAGACAATATTATTTCTAATGAATAGAATGAATGTTTAATTAATGTTGTTCTTCATGGATCCTCTGTTTTTTTCCCCCAGCAGTCTACATCAATGACTCCATTACAGACTATTTGACTAAAAAACACTATATAAATTTAATAGATACAGTATTTAAGTTAATTACAACAAACCTTTTGCTTGATAAAATTGAAATTGTTGATAATGTTTTGTTTCTTGTAGGTGACAAAGTAATGTTCACTGCAGTGGCAGACAGGGGTGGCTATTATGGACCCTTTACCTCAGACCGAACTCTGGTCTTCAACACAGCGATCACAAACATTGGTGGAAACTATGATCCCACCTCAGGTAAATACATCACACTGTGAAGGGAACAATTCTTCTTTTAACGGAGAAACACCTCAACGTGACTTCATTTGATAAACTGAAGTGATAAATTGTATTTTGTTTCACAGGAATCTTCACAGCTCCTGCTCAAGGCTATTACTTCTTCACCTTCTCCTATCATGCTAGTAAACAACATAAAACTGGGCTGAACCTGATAAAGAACCATGACCTCATTGTCAGAGCATATGATGACAAGATCGGTGCTTCTACCATCATTGACAACGCAGGAAATGCAGCAACCCTGCAGCTGGAAGCAGGAGACAAGGTGTTTGTTCAGCTGCCCGCTGAATGTCATGTGTATGCCGCCAACAGCGTTACCACCTTCAGTGGTTTTCTGATCAAAGGGGCCTAATTATTTCATGACTCCCGATTGATTATCACAAAAAAAGCTTTTTTTCCGGCAAATAATATAAAATATGAAATTACTAATCTCGGCTTTAAGAGGAATTCCTATATTTTTCCTCTGGCATCTTTGTGCTTTTGCTGCAACAGGAAGTGTCATGGTGGAGGATGTGGTGAAGTGATATTAGAGATGTTAACTAAGAGAAGATCAATGTGTTACTGGACTGTAAAATGTCTTGACCGCACAAAGAAAAGTTAGATAACACCTGCCTCTCCTGTCATTTCTGTTAATCCTGATAATTGCTTGCAAACAATAAAGATCAATGGTGAATCTCAGTTTTGTGTCGTCTGACTTAAAAATCATGATTGTGGTCCTTGGTGGGGGTGGGGCCACTTCTTGTACCGAAGAAGAATGAATAATATTTAATAAACATTTAATATGAAATCACTGATATTCATTATTTTTCATAACTACAATAAATTGGTTATTTTTCACATTAAAAAAAAAATTCAATTGTATTGATAATAACCAAAAAAGGACTGGGCTGAAGCAAATTGCTTATATAAACCCACCCAGATTAACACGATTTAATCACAACAACATCAACATTCTTTTCACACAAACTGGGTTCTTTCTACTTCACAACCTGAACACCTGTACAGAAAACATTTTATAAAAATGTTGAAAACACATGGCGTCATGGTGGTGCAGTAGGTAGCCCTGTCGCCACACAACATGGCGGGTCTGGGTTCGCGTCCCGCTCTGTGCAGAGTTTGCATGTTCTCCCCGTGTCTGTGTGGGTTCTCTCCGGGTTCTCCGGCCTCCTCCCACCTCCAAAAGCATGCACTTCAGCTTCATTGGCCTGTCCCAAATTGCCCGTAGGAGTGAGTGTGTGCGTGTGGTTGTCTGTCTTTGTTTGTGGCTCCCTGGCGCACTGGCGTCGCGCCCGGAGTGTCCCCCGCCTTACGCCCTATGCCAGCTGGGATAGGCTCCAGCTCCCCGTGACCCGCTGTGGTGGATAACGCAGGGGAAGATGGATGGATGAAAACACATTCTGTGTTCAGTTAAACTTGTATCATGCTTTACTTGATCATGCAAACATGAGACGATATGACAACATGTCGGATATGTTTGCAAAAATATTTGTGTTTCCTGTATTCTGGTGAAGTTACCTCCTAATCTGTTACCTCCTAAGTTATTTCCACAGAAACTCCTTTGTGCTGTGCAACAGCAGTTGCATTTCTGTAAAGGTCAACATACATGACTGTATAATGTTGCTTCCTGAATTTTACACAGCTCTTTGGGTCATTGCATCAAAGGGCAGATCATTAGGTTAAAAATGATCAAGTGTATTTTGTCCTGATTAATCAAAATTTGTATTGCATTGTATGTAGTTATTCTTCTTTAATTTTTCTTTAATACATACAGTACAGCTATATTATGAACAGAAATAACCAGCCCTACATAATATATAATAATATTTGATATTTTTTGGCAATCCTCTGAAGATACAACTGGTAATCCTAGTCTGGTGCCTCATCCTCCATTACTTTTACAGTTTGGAATTTAAACACCAGTACAGTACAGTCTCTCCATTTCCCCCTGTTTTGCTCCAGAGATCCAAAATCTGAAACAGTAGTGGGACATCTAGAGTCGTGCATGTGTGGGTATTTTTATTGACTGGACTTTATTTTCCTAATTTATGGCATTTATGCCATTGTTTCAACGACCATGCAAGTGACCTCGGTTTGAGTCATAGTTTTTCAATCATGTGTTAAATAATTTTGTTTCTTAATTCAATCTTTTGTACACAGAAAGATTTTATAGATTGTTAATACACATCCTATAGGTGAGCAACCAATAACGTTAGTGTCTGTATAACATACACAACAAATGCAAATATTTCCCTCAAATTTTGGTGGTCATTCTATCATTTATTTTTTATTTGTATTTTTTAAAGCTATGAGCCAATGCCCAGAACGATTTTGCAATGTGCTTTCCACATAGGTCCAAACCAAGCCCAAGTTTTTTGAGAATTGTATGTAGAAATACACCCATGATGTGTTCCCACCTCCTTAAATTCAGATGGTCAACTGATATAAAAGCAGCGACAGGGACTGTGTGCATCACAACTTTGAGGTGAAGTGAAGACTCACGACAACCAGCCGACCATCCCAACACAACTGATCAACATCAGAGATGGGTATGTAGAGGACACATTATTTATGCTTCAATGAAGGGATCAGAAAATAACAACTTTTATGAGTTGCTGATTGAAGGCATTGACAATATTGAACCACAGAATGGAATCACTGGAGTTATTGAAATAAATGTTTCCATGACAAGAAAGTTCCCAGATGAGGTGTATCGAAGTTTAATTCATGTTGTTCTTCATGGATATTCTCATTTTTTCAAAGCAGCTTCAAATAAGCGGTGCTACAGAAATGACATAACGTAAAGAAAAAAAAAATCATAGCTCAAAGGTTGCTCACTTTAGCATGGATTAATATGAAAATAGGTCAATTCTATCTACATCAATGACTCCATTACAGACTATTTAACTAATTTCAACAAAGTTTTTGCTTGATAAAATTGAATTGTTGATAATGTTTTGTTTCTTATAGGTGACAAAGTAATGTTCACTGCAGTGGCAGACAGCGGTGGCTATTATGGACCCTTTACCTCAGACCGAACTCTGGTCTTCAACACAGCGATCACAAACATTGGTGGAAACTATGATCCCACCTCAGGTAAATACATCACACTGTGAAGGGGCCAATTCTTCTTTTAACGGAGAAACACCTCAACGTGACTTCATTTGATAAACTGAAGATATAAATTGTATTTTGTTTTACAGGAATCTTCACAGCTCCTGCTCAAGGCTATTACTTCTTCACCTTCTCCTATCATGCTAGTAAACAACATAAAACTGGGCTGAACCTGATAAAGAACCATGACCTCATTGTCAGAGCATTTAATGACAAGATCGGTGCTTCTACCATCATTGACAACGCAGGAAATTCAGCAACCCTGCAGCTGGAAGCAGGCGACAAGGTGTTTGTGCAGCTGCCCGCTGAATGTCATGTGTATGCCGCCGACAGCGTTACCACCTTCAGCGGTTTTCTGATCAAAGGGGCCTAATTATTTCATGACTCCTGATTGATAATTACAAAAAAAAGCTTTTTTTCCGGCAAATAATATAAAATATGAAATTACTAATCTCGGCTTTAAGAGGAATTCCTATATTTTTCCTCTGGCATCTTTGTGCTTTTGCTGCAACAGGAAGTGTCATGGTGGAGGATGTGGTGAAGTGATATTAGAGATGTTAACTAAGAGAAGATCAATGTGTTACTGGACTGTAAAATGTCTTGACCGCACAAAGAAAAGTTAGATAACACCTGCCTCTCCTGTCATTTCTGTTAATCCTGATAATTGCTTGCAAACAATAAAGATCAATGGTGAATCTCAGTTTTGTGTCGTCTGACTTAAAAATCATGATTGTGGTCCTTGGTGGGGGTGGGGCCACTTCTTGTACCGAAGAAGAATGAATAATATTCAATAAACATTTAATATGAAATCACTGATATTCATTATTTTTAATAACTACAATAAATTGGTTATTTTTCACATTAAAAAAAAAATTCAATTGTATTGATAATAACCAAAAAAAGGACTGGGCTGAAGCAAATTGCTTATATAAGCCCACCCAGATTAACACAATTTAATCACAACAACATCATCATTCTTCTCACACAAACTGGGTTCTTTCTACTTCACAACCTGAACACCTGTACAGAAAACATTTTATAAAAATGTTGAAAACACATGGCGTCATTGTGGTGCAGTGGGTAGCGCTGTCGCCACACAACATGGCGGGTCTGGGTTCGCGTCCCGCTCTGTGCAGAGTTTGCATGTTCTCCCCGTGTCTGTGTGGGTTCTCTCCGGGTTCTCCGGCCTCCTCCCACCTCCAAAAGCATGCGCTTCAGCTTCATTGGCCGGTCCCAAATTGCCCGTAGGAGTGAGTGTGTGCGTGTGGTTGTCTGTCTTTGTTTGTGGCTCCCTGGCGCACTGGCGTCGCGCCCGGAGTGTCCCCCGCCTTACGCCCTATGCCAGCTGGGATAGGCTCCAGCTCCCCGTGACCCGCTGTGGTGGATAACGCAGGGGAAGATGGATGGATGAAAACACATTCTGTGTTCAGTTAAACTTGTATCATGCTTTACTTGATCATGCAAACATGAGACGATATGACAACATGTCGGATATGTTTGCAAAAATATTTGTGTTTCCTGTATTCTGGTGAAGTTACCTCCTAATCTGTTACCTCCTAAGTGATTTCCACAGAAACTCCTTTGTGCTGTGCAACAGCAGTTGCATTTCTGTAAAGGTCAACATACATGACTGTATAATGTTGCTTCCTGAATTTTACACAGCTCTTTGGGTCATTGCATCAAAGGGCAGATCATTGGGTTAAAAATGATCAAGTGTATTTTGTCCTGATTAATCAAAATTTGTATTGCATTGTATCTAGTTATTCTTCTTTAATTTTTCTTTAATACACACAGTACAACTATATAATGAACAGAAATAACCAGCCCTACATAATATATAATAATATTTGATATTTTTTGGCAATCCTCTGAAGATACAACTGGTAATCCTAGTCTGGTGCCTCATCCTCCATTACTTTTACAGTTTGGAATTTAAACACCAGTACAGTACAGTCTCTCCATTTCCCCCTGTTTTGCTCCAGAGATCCAAAATCTGAAACAGTAGTGGGACATCTAGAGTCGTGCATGTGTGGGTATTTTTATTGACTGGACTTTATTTTCCTAATTTATGGCATTTATGCCATTGTTTCAACGACCATGCAAGTGACCTCATAGTTTTTCAATCATGTGTTAAATAATTTTGTTTCTTAATTCAATCTTTTGTACACAGAAAGATTTTATAGATTGTTAATACAAGTCCTATAGGTCAGCAACCAATAACGTTAGTGTCTGTATAACATACACAACAAATGCAAATATTTCCCTCAAATTTTGGTGGTCATTCTATCATTTATTTTTTATTTGTATTTTTTAAAGCTATGAGTCAATGCCCAGAACGATTTTGCAATGTGCTTTCCACATAGGTCCAAACCAAGCCCAAATTTTCTTGAGAATTGTATGTAGAAATACACCCATGATGTGTTCCCACCTCCTTAAATTCAGATGGTCAACCGATATAAAAGCAGCGACAGGGACTGTGTGCATCACAACTTTGAGGTGAAGTGAAGACTCACGACAACCAGCCGACCATCCCAACACAACTGATCAACATCAGAGATGGGTATGTAGAGGACACATTATTTATGCTTCAATGAAGGGATCAGAAAATAACAACTTTTATGAGTTGCTGATTGAAGGCATAGACAATATTGAACCACAGAATGGAATCACTGGAGTTATTGAAATAAATGTTTCCATTACAAGAAAGTTCCCAGATGAGGTGTATCAAAGTTTAATTCATGTTGTTCTTCATGGATATTCTCATTTTTTCAAAGCAGCTTTAAATAAGCGGTGCTACAGAAATGACATAACGTAAAGAAAAAAAATCATAGCTCAAAGGTTGCTCACTTTAGCATGGATTAATATGAAAATAGATCAATTCTATCTACATCAATGAATCCATTACAGACTATTTAACTAATTTCAACAAAGTTTTTACTTGATAAAATTGAATTGTTGATAATGTTTTGTTTCTTATAGGTGACAAAGTAATGTTCACTGCAGTGGCAGACAGGGGTGGCTATTATGGACCCTTTACCTCAGACCGAACTCTGGTCTTCAACACAGCGATCACAAACATTGGTGGAAACTATGATGCCACCTCAGGTAAATACATCACACTGTGAAGGGGCCAATTCTTCTTTTAACGGAGAAACACCTCAACGTGACTTCATTTGATAAACTGAAGTGATAAATTGTATTTTGTTTCACAGGAATCTTCACAGCTCCTGCTCAAGGCTATTACTTCTTCACCTTCTCCTATCATGCTAGTAAACAACATAAAACTGGGCTGAACCTGATAAAGAACCATGACCTCATTGTCAGAGCATATGATGACAAGATCGGTGCTTCTACCATCATTGACAACGCAGGAAATTCAGCAACCCTGCAGCTGGAAGCAGGCGACAAGGTGTTTGTGCAGCTGCCCGCTGAATGTCATGTGTATGCCGCCGACAGCGTTACCACCTTCAGCGGTTTTCTGATCAAAGGGGCCTAATTATTTCATGACTCCTGATTGATAATTACAAAAAAAAGCTTTTTTTCCGGCAAATAATATAAAATATGAAATTACTAATCTCGGCTTTAAGAGGAATTCCTATATTTTTCCTCTGGCATCTTTGTGCTTTTGCTGCAACAGGAAGTGTCATGGTGGAGGATGTGGTGAAGTGATATTAGAGATGTTAACTAAGAGAAGATCAATGTGTTACTGGACTGTAAAAGTTAGATAACACCTGCCTCTCCTGTCATTTCTGTTAATCCTGATAATTACTTGCAAACAATAAAGATCAATGGTGAATCTCAGTTTTGTGCCGTCTGTCTTCAACTCTCATTTAAAAATCATGATTCTGGTCCTTGGTGGGGGTGGGGCCACTTCTGGCTCAGAAGAAGAATGTATTAAAACAGTCATGAGATATTTTGCATTTAATATGAAATCACTGATATTTTAATATTTTTAATAACTGCAATAGATTAGCTACATTAATGATTTAATTTCATAAATACATACATCAGTATATCTAAATTTGATGTGATGTACAGTAACTAATTTAAGCCTTGAGGAGCAAATGGCTCTCCTGATCTAAGTTTACTATTTGATCACGCTCAGTTTGAAGAACACTGTCGTTCTGGTCTGTTAACTTGACCAAAGCGACATCTCTGAATTGTAACGTTGAAAGAGAGTCAATGTCCTTATCATTTTTTCATAGAGTTAAGGTAAAAACTGCAAAATTCTCAGAAGTCACTAAAGATATATGACAAAAAATGTTTGTGTTAATCAAAATGTGATTAATTATTGTTTTTTTCCTATCGTGAAAAGATTCTATGATATAGTCCTCAATTATGTCAACAACACCATATTCACTCATTCACATTTCATAACCAATGGTACTGTGTAACTTCAGCAATAGAAAAGGGAGACCCAGCATTATGGAGCAAATCCAGGTGAAAAGCAATTGATCTACCAATACAGATGGGTAAATTGAAGAAAATTTCTCCTCTTGAATGAAGACGCTGTGAATGTATTAGAAATAACATAAATACATGGCTAATAAAAACATATATGCAGAGGTCTACCTGGAGAAAGATAGACAGCTGACATATAATGTCTCGAAGTCAGATACTAATTGTAAACCTGATCTTATCAGATCTATCCTCTGTTTAAGACATGTATAGGGTATGTTGAAAAGACACACACAAAGGAATCCAATAAGAAAGAATTCAACCAAATAGAACCAGGACAATAAACTAAATTATTAAAACATTTATGTCCTGTAATTTTCACAAATCAATCTCACAGATCAGTGTAATGGTTCCTAGAATTAACATTTACTGCAATCATTCTCGCAACTTCGTTCATGTTACTTTGCTCGGTGGCCTTCTCCCCCACCGTCACCAGTGAGAACTATCTGGTACACTTCTCAATGATAAGGTAGTCAGGAAGGAAAACACATATGGACTTGTATATAAACCTATAAATTGCCATGCATGGATAAACCTCTCCATAGTCCAACATGGAGAGTAAAGTTACAAGACTTTTTATTTTATTTTTTTTACATTAAAAGAGAAACACAATCTGTTTATAAAAATTAAAAACTATTTTATCTGCAGCTTTTTCTTAACAGGTGCATCATATACTGTACTGTATAACTACAACAATAAGTCATTTCTTTGTGCCTCTACCCGTCCCTGTAGGATATAATGTTTTTATAAAAATATTGAAAACACATTCTGTGTTCACTAAAATTGTATCTTATTTTACTTGATCATTCCAACATGAGAAAATATGACAATATTTCTGATATGTTTGCAAAAATATTTGTCTTCTGTATTCTGATGAAATTACCTCCTAACTTGTTACCTCCTCATTCATTTCCACAGAAACTCCTTTGTGCTGTGCAACAGCAGTTGCATATCTGTAAAGGTCAACATACATGACTGTATAATCCTGCTTCCTGAATTCGACACAGCTCTTTGGGTCATTGTATCAAAGGGCAGATCATTAGGTTAAAATGATCAAGTGTATTTTGTCTGAATGAATTAGAATTTCTATTGTATTCACTGTATCTTGTTATTCTTCTTAACATAAAATTTTTCTTTGATCAACAGAGTGTAACTATATTATAAAGATAAACAACCAGCCATATATAATATGTAATAAAATATTTTAAATTTTTTGGCGTTCTCTGAAGATACTAAAGTTAAGCCTTAGTCTTACTTTTATAGTTTGGCAATTGAACACTAGTACAGTATAGTTTCTTCATTTTCTCCTATTTTTTCCCTTTGAGATCCAAAATCTGAAACAACAGTGGGACATCTTGAGTCGTGCATGTGTGGCTATTTTTATTGACTGGACTTGACTTTCCTAATCTCTGGCATTGTTTCAAAGACTAGAGCAGACACATTCCCACTGTGTCCTGTTTTCCTGCTCTAACTCTCTAAAATGAAAAGAGGAAAAGGAAAATCAGAGGAGTTTGATGGGACAAAGCCTTCTCTTGTTAAAATGACGGAGGAGTCAAAGAATGACTTTGACTTTGTTAATTCTTCTTCCAAGACTTAAGGAAGACAAAGACCAGTGCATTGTTGCCTTGGAACAGAGAGTGGTCGATTTGGAACAGAACGCTCCCATTAATTTTTTTGTCAAGATTGCTCCTCTGAAACAAGGCTTCAAACTGAAAGGAAAAAATGTTTGCATCAACGAGAATTTCATTAAAAAGAATGCTGATGTTGCCAGATATTGAGGTTGATGAGATGATTGAAGCCTGGAGTGCCTCATCTGCTGCCAGGAGCCAAACACACCCACTGCCACACCGCCTCACCTGCCGGGAGAAAAGAGGAAAATACAAAAGACCAAAAAGGTAAACAAACCTAACTGAATGAGTGGACAAAGATGGGGAATTGGACGATGACTTTTAATTATAACTATTAATCATTTATTTGAACAAGAACACTACCTCTGACAGAACACATGAGAATTTTTTTTTAAAAATTCCGTTTCAAATTCCTGAATTAGGAAAATTGTTATAAAAATTGGTTAAACTTTTTTGAAAGAGTATACAAAAATATTTGGTCAATGTTTGTGAAAAGTCAACTTCCATTCAAGTGACCTGGGTCTGAGTCTTGTGAAAAAAATTTTGTAGATAATACAAGTCCTACAGGTGAGCAACCAATAAGGTTAGCATGTATGTAACATACACAACAAATACAAATATTTCCCTCAAACTGTTAATTATTTATTTGTGTTTTTTAAAGCTAAGAGTCAACGCCCAGAAAGATTTTGCAATGTGCTTTCCACATAGGTCCAAACGAAGCCAAGTTTTCTTGAGAATTGCATGTAGAAATACACCCATGATGTGTTCCCACCTCCTTAAATTCATCTGAATTTTAATTTAATGAATACATAAGTCAGTCAATCTAAATCTGATGTGAATGTGCGGTACTCATTTAAGCTTTAAGGAACAAATGGCTCTCCTGATCTAAGTTGACTATTTGATCACGTTTAGTTTGAAGAACACTGTCGTTCTGGTCTGTTAATCGGACCGAAGCTACGTCTCTGAATTTAATGTTGAAATAGTGTCGATGTCCTTATCCTTCTCTCATAAACGTGAAGTAAAAACTGCAAAATACTCACATGTCAGTAAAAATATACATGTGAATGTATTAGAGATAACATAAATACATGGCTAATAAAAACATATATGCAGAGGTAAAAAAAAAAAACATTAGGTAGATCTACAACTCCTGTGACACTTGAGCCATCCTTGATTTGTCATTCTCTAGAATTTGAGCACGTATTGAACTCTATAAAAGCAGCGACAAGGATCCTGCATAGCACACTTTTAGAGACCAAGCAAACATTTAACCCAGCCTGCATTCCGGCATGAGTATCGGTAGGTGGACGACTAAAAAATTTGAATGCTGTAGGCAATTTCTTTAATTTTTTGACATTGTGATGCATGTTATTGTGCTGAATTAATGGTAATACAGGCAGCTATGACTCAGATGACAATAAAAATACATACGTATACATGTATGACATATGTCAGTTATCTCATTTGAAACCTACAAGGCATCTGATAGGCCACCCATGAATTTGAAGTAGGCTGTTGAATTGTTTTGGACAAAGTTTAATAAAGTGTGGAGAGAGAGAATAACATGATGACAATTTTTTGACTTATAAAGGGTCGGAGGCGTATTTCACTGCAGTAGCAGACCTTGGGGGGAACTTTGGACCCTTTCCTGAAGAAAGAACTCTGGTTTTCAACACGGAGATCACAAACATTGGTGGCCATTATGACTGCACTTCAGGTAAATGCATCAGATTTAGTCACACATTAATAGTAATATAATTACAGGTGATTATACTTTTAGTAACCTATACAGGAGTATTTACATTAACTCACTTTTGTTTCCACAGGAATCTTCAAAGCTCCCGTTCCAGGTTATTACTACTTCACCTTCTTCTATCACGCTGGAAAACAACATCAGTCAGGACTGACTCTGATGAAGGACCACGAGGTCATTGTCAGGGCATTTGATAACAATCAAAAAGGCGCTGAATTCTCTGACAATGCAGGGAATGCAGCTTTCCTGCAGCTGGATAGGGGAGACAACGTGTTTGTGCATCTGCCTGCTAATTGTCATGTTTATGCCTCCAAAAGCACAACATCCTTCAGTGGTTTTCTGATCACAATATTGTGAGAATTTGATGAGTTCAACATGATTCCAAAAATCTGACTTCCATCATTCATCTATGGTATTCAAATTTAAATTCAGATCCTTTTCACCGAGGCTCTGACTAAAATATTTCTTTACTTTGAATTGACACTTTTATGCATTTCTTTGCCTACAAATTTGTACTTTTTCGGTCACAATAACATTGCATCATATCAACTAGAGCATGAACATTAAATACACAACCATTGATATCACATCCCTGTAATTTTTATGTGTATGATTTTACTCATCTGAATGCATGTGTCTTCTTGAGTAATTCAACTGAATAAAAAGTAGTTAACCTGCTTCAATATTGATAATAATGTGAATTACCTGGTGGTGGCCTCTTTTCAGTCATAGCTGTAATGCTGATGGTTCCACTTACCGGCAAACAATAAAAGTCTCATGAGAATCTGAATATTTTGTCATCTGGTGTTTGAATACCAACTGAACAAGAAAATACAATAAATATAATGTGCATTAAAAGTGGATGTGGGAGTACACAGAGAATAAGCTCCAAGTTTAACAGACAAAGTAAAGACAGAAGAGTCTCCATGGACCGTGGTGTCCGCAGACAGTGACTCACAGTGAGAGTAGAGAGAAAGTTTAGACAGGAATGAAAGTGGCTGTTCATAATTTTAAACGGGTGAAATATTTCCTGCTACAATCGAAATTTCTTCTTTTAAATCCATATAACAGATGCAGATGTAGTGCGCAAGTTATAGTACAAAAAGTGGACATAGCAGTGAGGGCGATGCAGATGCAATGAATGGGAAATATTCATGACCAACATGATTACTATTTTCCGAGCATCCTAAAGTTTCTGCCTGGCATTTCTGAGGTATGTCAGACATAATTTATTATGAACTTAATAATGTTTAAGCTAGCATTTTGATGAGAACACATATTTTCTTTTTTTATATTTTGTCTATTAGAATTTATATATGCAAAGTAGTTTCACCTTATAAACTAATAGTCGTCTAATATTTAACTACACTTCATTAACCCCCAGTGAGAAAATTATTTTTCCAAAATGCACACAAAGTCAACAAAGGTATGACTCACATTAAATGTTTGCACTACAAATGCAGGGTGTGCACACACTGACTTGAAGAAGTTCTTCAGAAATCAAGAACCACTGTGACAACACGGATTCTCCAGAACTGGGGAGTGGACCACCTTAAATGAGACTGTGTAAAAGCAGGTGCAACGTCTAACAGCTTTGTTTGAAGAGGAAGAGCAATTCGTTAAACCGCCTGTCGATACCAGCGACTGAACCACAGAGATGGGTAGGTTGTATAAGAAATTCAAACATATTAAGTTTTAGGATGAATTGTTTAATTATCATAACAGAAAATATTTAAAAATTGGATACGTGAGACAAAAATCTATATTTGCAAGAATCTGCAAGGCATCCAGTTGATTCCATTGTGTTGGAGAGTTCATGCATGTTGTGTTTCAAAGTTACACTAAAGTTACTTTCATAAATAACATGATGGGTGTGTTTTGTTTTATGGAGAAGACGATGTAATGTTCACTGCAGTGGCAGACCATAGTTGGAGCTGTGGACCCTATGAAGAGGACACAACGATGATTTTCAACAAAGTGATTACAAACATCGGTGATGGCTACGACAACACTTCAGGTAAATACACCAGATACAGTCGCTGATAATTACCTGTCGATCACCAGGTTTACAAACTCAGTTAACCACACTTTACATTAAATCCATTGATCATATGAATCATTCAATTTATTAATGACTCCTGTTTAACTTATTTGTGCATTTAAATATTGATATGACAATGCATGTCCTCAAAAATAATCATAAATTGACATATCAATTCATAACAACACACTGCACATGTAGACACATAACTGTAGTTTGACATTTGCTTGCCATACAATCATCATGGTATATTCAATATGTTATACATTCAATGAAATTATGACTTGATTAAAATTTGTTCTTGTGTAATGACTTCTAAAAAAAAGTGCTTTTTGTCATGAACTTTTTAAAAAATGCAACAATTTAATTTGATTAAATGTTTTTGATGAACTTTGAGTTTTACAAAATCTTTTAAATCCTTTAAAATCAATAAGTAACATTTTGTTCCCGCAGGACTCTTCACAGCTTTTACTTCAGGTTATTACTATTTCACCCTCTTCTACCATGCTGGAACAGAACATGTATCGGGGCTGACTCTGATGAAGAACAGCGAGGTCATCACCAATACATTTGAAGACTTTGAGAATGGCCCTGGCTTCACTGATAATGCTGGAAAATCAGCGTTTGTGAAACTCGAGAGAGGAAACGTAGTGTTTGTTCGCCTACCTGCTCACTGTCAGGTTCATGCATCAGACAACACCACCACCTTCAGTGGTTTTCTGGTTCGTAAGAAATGAGAATCTCATGACTCCAGGACAACATCTATCAGGCATCGCCTATGTTAACAACAAAATTACAATTTTAAGAGTGATTGACCTTGCTTTTTTGAGATATAAATCTGCAATTTTGAATTGAAGTTGATTGGAATCAAATCTATAGGCCACACTAAAAAATATGAAACCACAGCTCATTTTTAGTATAGATCTGTATTGTTGGAAAACTAACTAAATGGTCTGTCCTGATTGTGTGTGCAAACAGTAAAGATCTACTAACAATCAGAAGATTTTTCATCTGTTGTGCTGCTATTTCAAATAAACAAAACTATGCACTTCAGCGTTATACAGTATTTACATAAGCTCTAAGGGAGCTGTGAAATAAAGCCTGAACTTAACAAATCGAATTATGTTCATTTATCTGCAATTTCTTATTTTTCCCAGCAGATGGCGCACTCCAGACACATTTCCCCTTGGAGTGAGGTATATTGTGTCACATTTAGATGAGTAGCATCTAAATGTGATATTGTCATTGGTTGGTCCCTAATGACAAAAAAAGACCATGTCCATTTAGTGAGTTGGCTCTTTATCTGGGGTAAAATCCCAAGTCTGTGTTGAGAAACATCTTTTTTAACCCACCTTGATCATTTATGTGGACATGGTTTGTGCCAAAGGTGTTTGTCTGCCATGTATTGGAGATAAATGGTAAATCTAACATTTTGCCCAACTGAACTCCGAACTTGAACTCTATTCTTCGCCTTTTAAACATTGCATGTCTCAACTTTTCTGTAAAAATTATGTAAATGTAAAAATTTGGATGCGCTACCTTCTCAAAAGTGAGGATCCAAGTCCTCTTTCCCATGTGACTCGAAAAAACTTCTTCTCTCTTCTTCCTTTTTCTTCCAATGCTTTTCAAAATGGGAAGGTTTCTCTGACTGCGTTTTTCCACACTTTTACTTAACTTTTTGGTGGTAGTATTCTTCCTTTGGAACTTAATCAGGCTCTTAGTTTACATCACTAATTCTTTTGTCTCAAAACGACAGGGAAATTTACTACCTGCTGCCTACATGCTGCCACCTAATGGTATGGAGGACTATTGCATTACTCTACCAGACACTAGATTCCAGGTAACAGCAGAGACACTTGACAATGGTGGCTTTTTAGATCAATTAAGTGAAAGTGGATTATTTCCCAAGGCACACACTAGTGTGCCGCGGCAGAGTGGTTCGGAAATGCTGCCCTATACTAGGAAGCATTATTAATGTGTGTGTAGCACAAATCACTCATAACAGTTTTTGTATTTTTACACAAAATCAGATAACAGCTGCTGATGCTGTATGTCAAAGGTGGGGATTTAACTGTAGCTCTCAACACACCCGGGTGAGAGGTGGAACCACATACTGTATTCCTGTGAATTTTATACAGAAATGTAATTAGTTCAGAGCATGTGGCCCCTGTCAAGCATATTCTAGAGAATTTTATCGTGGATAAGATTCTAAAAAGCAGCAACAGCAATCCTTCAACTCACAGGACAAGGTTGGAATATATGTATCCTTTATGGACCATTTCAAATAATCGTTATCGTTGTCTTTGTTTAGTTATTTTAGTTTTTTTTAGCACATCTGTGTTATCATTTCCTCTTAGTTGTGTCTAGTCTGGATGTTTGTTGGACAGTTAAACTCCTCCTGATGAGATCTATTAAAGTCTGACTTTGCAAAACACCGTTCATGCTAGAATTATACATTCTGTATCATGAAGTATGATTAATGTGTGTTTAGCACAAATAACACATTTTGAACAGTTTGAATGTTTTTTAAATGGAATCAGAAGGTGGGGATTAAACTAGTTGATCAGAGACGGTATGATTCACCTGTAGAGTGTACGAGAGGAAAATTAGGGCTAAGATCATTCAGAGTATGTGTCAAGAAGTTAGAATTCTAGAGAAATTCGAACACAATACATATCACTGGGAAATCTTCAAGTCACAGAACACAAATAACAAATATTTTGAAGATTCACTGCCTTGTCAATCCTCTTTAATCACCAAACGCCCAGATGCAAGGTGGATCCACATTTTTTCTCGAGAATTTTCTTCGGAACTGTTATCAGTTCAGAGCACATGGTCCTATCAGCAGACTTAAGACTTTCATCATGGATTGGACTCTATAAAAACAGCAACAGAGATCCTGCACATTACAAATAAGTACAAGCACAATACCCAGTGGTTTGGCACCTGTTATACAGAGTAAGGACTTTAGGAAGATATGTGCTATTATGTTGGAAAACTAAATTAATGATCCAGCATTCAGAGTCTCCTTAGATCTTTATTGTTTACAAGCAAAATCAGCGTTACATAGAAATGACTGAGAGGAGACAATTTGACTTGAAATGAATGAATACTAATTATATAGAGGCCTCATAGATCTCATATGTTGGATTCATCTTTCTGGAGTCATCAAATTCTCACATTGGAGCGACCATAAAACCGCTGAAGCTGGTCGTGCGGTCTGATGCATAAATGCGACAGTTAGCAGGAAGGCGCACATACACCCTGTCTCCTGCGTTCAGCTGCAGGAATGCTGCGTTTCCTGCATTGTCACAGAAGTTGGGACCTGGTTGATTTTGGTCATAAGCGTTGACGATGATGTTGCTGTTCTTCATCAGGGTCAGTCCTGACATCTGTTCTTTCCCAGCATGATAGAAGAAGGTGAAATAGTAATAACCAGAGCTGGGAGCTGTGAACTCACCTGTGGAAACACAAGAGAGCTCGTTGGATTCCTTCACAGACATTGATCAGCTGAAGGTTACTACACCCAGAATTACTCAGCTGGCTCATTCCATAAATAACATTCAATAATTCAACTAAATAGCAACCAATCAATGCATAGATCCACATCACAGCCTGTGCTTCTCCTTCTCCTCATGTCCTGTAGTTTCAGTATATAACTAGGTAATGTAATTTAAACAGGGGATTCTGTTCACCTGAAGTTTTATCATAGCCTCCACCAATGTCTGTAATCGTGGTGTTGAAAACCAGAGTTCTGTCTGTAGGGAAGGGTCCATATTTCCCTCCTTGGTCTGCCACAGCAGTGAACATCACCTTTGAGGCTTCATGAAAAAACACAAAAGGAGTTAAAATCATGTCATTCTCTAAAAACACTTTAGCTGTAGCATTTTCATGACGATACATTCTTAAATAGCAACTCATGCAAATTTAAAGTGGAATTAGATAAATTGGATTCCTATCAGTCAGGGACAAACTGTCAGAACAGGAGACAATTCAAATTCAAACCTTTCCAACAAAGATCAGCTGTACGTACCCATCTTGGTGTTTCAAGCTCTTGTGTTGGGATGGAAGGTTGGCTTTGAGTCGAGTCTGTGCTTCTTCTCCAAAGCTGTGATGTGTAGGATCCCTGTTTCTGTTTTTATAGAGTCCAATCCATGATGAAATTCTACAGAATTTACTGACAGGAACGGGTGATCCTGACTGATAAGATTCTGAAGAAAATTCACAAAAAAATGTGTATCTACCCTACACCTGGGTGTGTCATGATTACAGGCGTTTAAAAATGTAGTGAACCACCAACAAATATTTTCATTTTTTATCTGTGAGTGTTGAGGATTTTTAAGTTAAATGCATTATTTGAAATTAGAAATCTAATTTCTTGAACATCGTGGACGATATTAACTATGATTATTCTGTCACACAGTCTACAGCTGAATCCTACAGTCTCTAATCAGATAGAGTAAAATCCTCAGATATAAAATCAATCATCAGCAGCTGTGATCTGATTCTGTTTAAAAATACAGAAACCGATATGTGTTGTTTGTACTTCACACACACATTGATCATGCTTCATGATATAGAATACATACTTCTTGCATCACCTGTTTTGTAAAGGCACAGACTTTAATAGATGTCATAAGGACGAGTTTAACTGTCCAACATACATTCAGACTAGACACAACTAACAGAAACAGATTACACGAAAATGCAAAAAACCAACCCTTAACTTTTTGGTGGTAGTATTCTTCCTTTGGAACTTAATCAGGCACCACCACTCTTAGTTTGCATCACTAATTCTTTTTTCTCAAAACGACAGGGAAATTTACTACCTGCTGCCTACATGGTGCCACCTAATGGTATGGAGGACTATTGCATTACTCTACCAGACACTAGATTCCAGGTAACAGCAGAGACACTTGACAATGGTGGCTTTTTAGATCAATTAAGTGAAAGTGGATTCTTTCCCAAGGCACACACTAGTGTGCCTTTTAAAAAAAATTATCAAATAGGCAATGTTAAATCTGTGGCAATTTTTAACAAAATTAAAACTGTTAAATGTCGTGAGCATACTTTTAAATTGAACACAATTCTTCAGGTTTGGTGCAGCCTGGTAGGTTTAAATAATGAAAGCTAAATGAAGGCTAGAAGCTAAATAAATAATGAAAAATAAGAGTGAAAAACAAGAGAAAAATGAGAGAAATGCACAGTAACAAAGGTAATAAAGGTATAAGCCCTTCAGATGGTGCGTATATACCCCATGCATGGTGCTGCATGTGTGTGCCACCACATTGTGGTGATTAGTCAGGCGGCATAATAAATTTGAACAGTAGCAGAGCAGAAGTATACACTGCCCGTGTAGAACATTGATAGAAACACTAATAAAACACAAAAATGAACAGAGGAAGCATTACCTGCCTCTACTGCCTGAAGCTTGCCTCAAGCTCAATCACTTTCAGGTGAAGTGCTTTGTTTTATGAACACATTTTTGTGCACAACTGTTCAACCAGCTAGATGTAACTCAAGGTACAGTAATGTAAAATAAATGTAACTACTCCTTAATGTTAAACAACTCTGAATTTATTGCTTATCCTAGTTACAAACTTTACAGTTGCACAGAAAAAAATATGTTTGCTTGTTGCTCCATTATAACATAAATCCTGGTGATTTATCAGGTTATGAAACCCACAGAACTCCATCAATAAAGGATCAAACTATCCAAGTGAATAAAGAAAAATAACTTCAAACACAACTGAGGACATTAACTTTATTCCAAACGTTTGTGTCAAAGTTAAAATGAGCTGAATTACTGCATTGTGGGAAATGTAGTTTTTGGTCGAGGCATACATTTGACCTACACTATTTATTTTTAAACACCTTTTATGCTCTCGCTGGCCACATTTGGCCTACTGGCCTTGGATTTCACACGTAGACAGTAGTACATTCCCCACCTTTGACAGGTGGAAGTAGGACAGAAAGAAAGGTGACTCTCACAATAGTGTAATGGTTTAGTGCCTGAGCCTATTCCAGCTGGCTACGGGCGAGCGGTGGGACACACCTTGGGTGAGATGCCTGTTGTCACTGTATATTAGCAGAAACCAAGTAATCAAACTTCATCTCTGCCGTTTTTTTAAGACATACCAGTGGTTTGGCACCTGTTATACAGAGTAAGGACTTTAGGAAGATATGTGCTATTATGTTGGAAAACTAAATTAATGATCCAGCATTCAGAGTCTCCTTAGATCTTTATTGTTTACAAGCAAAATCAGCGTTACATAGAAAAGACTGAGAGGAGACAATTTGACTTGAAATGAATGAATAGTAATTATATAGAGGCCTCATAGCTCTCATATGTTTGGATTCATCTTTCTGGAGTCATCAAATTCTCACATTGGAGCGACCATAAAACCGCTGAAGCTGGTCGTGCGGTCTGAAGCATAAATGCGACAGTTAGCAGGAAGGCGCACATACACCCTGTCTCCTGCGTTCAGCTGCAGGAATGCTGCGTTTCCTGCATTGTCACAGATGTTAGGACCTGGTTGATTTTCATCATAAGCCTTGACGACGATGCTGTCGTTCTTTATCAGAGTCAGTCCTGACATCTGTTCTTTCTCAGCATGATAGAAGAAGGTGAAATAGAAATAACCAGAGCTGGGAGCTGTGAACTCGCCTGTGGAAACACAAAAAAGCTCGTTGGATTCCTTCACAGACATTGATGAGATGAAGGTTACTACACCCAGAATTACTCAGCTGGCTCATTCCATAAATAACATTCAATAATTCAACTAAATAGCAAGTAAGAAATACATAGATCCACATCACAGCCTGTGCTTCTCCTTCTCCTCATGTCCTGTAGTTTCTGTATATAACTAGGTAATGTAATTTAAACAGGGGATTCTGTTCACCTGAAGTTTTATCATAGCCTCCACCAACGTTTGTAATCGTGGTGTTGAAAACCAGAGTTCTGTCTGTAGGGAAGGGTCCATATTTCCCTCCTTGGTCTGCCACAGCAGTGAACATCACCTTTGTTTCTTGAAAAAATAATAATAAAAAAAGAAGAAGTTAAAATCACGTTATCCCATCAAAAACCGTTAGCTGTAGCATTTCATGACAATACATGCTTAATATCAATTCATGCAAATTTAAGGTGGAATTAGATCAATTGGATTCCTATCAGTCAGGGACAAACTGTCAGAACAGGAGACAATTCAAATTCAAACCTTTCCAACAAAGATCAGCTGTACGTACCCATCTTGGTGTTTCAAGCTCTTGTGTTGGGATGGAAGGTTGGTTTTGAGTCGAGTCTGTGCTTCTTCTCCAAAGCTGTGATGTGTAGGATCCCTGTTGCTGTTTATATAGAGTCCAATCCATGATGAAATTCTACAGAATCTGCTGACAGGAACAGGTGATACTGACTGATAAGATTCTGAAGAAAATTCACAAAAAAATGTGTATCTACCCTACACCTGGGTGTGTCATGATTACAGGCGTTTAAAAATGTAGTGAACCACCAACAAATATTTTCATTTTTTATCTGTGAGTGTTGAGGATTTTTAAGTTAAATGCATTATTTGAAATTAGAAATCTAATTTCTTGAACATCGTGGACGATCTTAACTTTGATTATTCTGTCACACAGTCTACAGCTGAATCCTACAGTCTCTAATCAGATAGAGTAAAATCCTCAGATATAAAATCAATCATCAGCAGCTGTGATCTGATTCTGTTTAAAAATACAGAAACCGATATGTGTTGTTTGTACTTCACACACACATTGATCATGCTTCATGATATAGAATACATACTTCTTGCATCACCTGTTTTGTAAAGGCACAGACTTTAATAGATGTCATAAGGACGAGTTTAACTGTCCAACATACATTCAGACTAGACACAACTAACAGCAACAGATTACACGAAAATGCAAAAAACCAACCCTTAACTTTTTGGTGGTAGTATTCTTCCTTTGGAACTTAATCAGGCACCACCACTCTTAGTTTGCATCACTAATTCTTTTTTCTCAAAACGACAGGGAAATTTACTACCTGCTGCCTACATGGTGCCACCTAATGGTATGGAGGACTATTGCATTACTCTACCAGACACTAGATTCCAGATAACAGCAGAGACACTTGACAATGGTGGCTTTTTAGATCAATTAAGTGAAAGTGGATTCTTTCCCAAGGCACACACTAGTGTGCCTTTTAAAAAAAATTATCAAATAGGCAATGTTAAATCTGTGGCAATTTTTAACAAAATTAAAACTGTTAATGTCGTGAGCATACTTTTAAATTGAACACAATTCTTCAGGTTTGGTGCAGCCTGGTAGGTTTAAATAATGAAAGCTAAATGAAGGCTAGAAGCTAAATAAATAATGAAAAATAAGAGTGAAAAACAAGAGAAAAATGAGAGAAATGCACAGTAACAAAGGTAATAAAGGTATAAGCCCTTCAGATGGTGCGTATATACCCCATGCATGGTGCTGCATGCGTGTGCCACCACATTGTGGTGATTAGTCAGGCGGCATAATAAATTTGAACAGTAGCAGAGCAGAAGTATACACTGCCCGTGTAGAACATTGATAGAAACACTAATAAAACACAAAAATGAACAGAGGAAGCATTACCTGCCTCTACTGCCTGAAGCTTGCCTCAAGCTCAATCACTTTCAGGTGAAGTGCTTTGTTTTATGAACACATTTTTGTGCACAACTGTTCAACCAGCTAGATGTAACTCAAGGTACAGTAATGTAAAATAAATGTAACTACTCCTTAATGTTAAACAACTCTGAATTTATTGCTTATCCTAGTTACAAACTTTACAGTTGCACAGAAAAAAATATGTTTGCTTGTTGCTCCATTATAACATAAATCCTTGTGATTTATCAGGTTATGAAACCCACAGAACTCCATCAATAAAGGATCAAACTATCCAAGTGAATAAAGAAAAATAACTTCAAACACAACTGAGGACATTAACTTTATTCCAAACGTTTGTGTCAAAGTTAAAATGAGCTGAATTACTGCATTGTGGGAAATGTAGTTTTTGGTCGAGGCATACATTTGACCTACACTATTTATTTTTAAACACCTTTTATGCTCTCGCTGGCCACATTTGGCCTACTGGCCTTGGATTTCACACGTAGACAGTAGTACATTCCCCACCTTTGACAGGTGGAAGTAGGACAGAAAGAAAGGTGACTCTCACAATAGTGTAATGGTTTAGTGCCTGAGCCTATTCCAGCTGGCTACGGGCGAGCGGTGGGACACACCTTGGGTGAGATGCCTGTTGTCACTGTATAATAGCAGAAACCAAGTAATCAAACTTCATCTCTGCCGTTTTTTTAAGACATACCAGTGGTTTGGCACCTGTTATACAGAGTAAGGACTTTAGGAAGATATGTGCTATTATGTTGGAAAACTAAATTAATGATCCAGCATTCGGAGTCTCCTTAGATCTTTATTGTTTACAAGCAAAATCAGCGTTACATAGAAAAGACTGAGAGGAGACAATTTGACTTGAAATGAATGAATAGTAATTATATAGAGGCCTCATAGCTCTCATATGTTTGGATTCATCTTTCTGGAGTCATCAAATTCTCACATTGGAGCGACCATAAAACCGCTGAAGCTGGTCGTGCGGTCTGAAGCATAAATGCGACAGTTAGCAGGAAGGCGCACATACACCCTGTCTCCTGCGTTCAGCTGCAGGAATGCTGCGTTTCCTGCATTGTCACAGATGTTAGGACCTGGTTTATTTTCATCATAAGCCTTGACGACGATGCTGTCGTTCTTTATCAGAGTCAGTCCTGACATCTGTTCTTTCTCAGCATGATAGAAGAAGGTGAAATAGAAATAACCAGAGCTGGGAGCTGTGAACTCGCCTGTGGAAACACAAAAAAGCTCGTTGGATTCCTTCACAGACATTGATGAGATGAAGGTTACTACACCCAGAATTACTCAGCTGGCTCATTCCATAAATAACATTCAATAATTCAACTAAATAGCAACCAATCAATGCATAGATCCACATCACAGCTTGTGCTTTTCCCTCTCCTCATGTCCTGTAGTTTCAGTATATAACTAGGTAATGTAATTTAAACAGGGGATTCTGTTCACCTGAAGTTTTATCATAGCCTCCACCAACGTTTGTAATCGTGGTGTTGAAAACCAGAGTTCTGTCTGTAGGGAAGGGTCCATATTTCCCTCCTTGGTCTGCCACAGCAGTGAACATCACCTTTGTTTCTTGAAAAAATAATAATAAAAAAAGAAGAAGTTAAAATCACTTTATCCCACCAAAAACCATTAGCTGTAGCATTTCATGACAATACATGCTTAATATCAATGCATGCAAATTTAAAGTGCAATTAGATCAATTGGATTCCTATCAGTCAGGGACAAACTGTCAGAACAGGAGACAATTCAAATTCAAACCTTTCCAACAAAGATCAGCTGTACGTACCCATCTTGGTGTTTCAAGCTCTTGTGTTGGGATGGAAGGTTGGCTTTGAGTCGAGTCTGTGCTTCTTCTCCAAAGCTGTGATGTGTAGGATCCCTGTTGCTGTTTATATAGAGTCCAATCCATGATGAAATTCTACAGAATTTACTGACAGGAACGGGTGATCCTGACTGATAAGATTCTGAAGAAAATTCACAAAAAAATGTGTATCTACCCTACACCTGGGTGTGTCATGATTACAGGCGTTTAAAAATGTAGTGAACCACCAACAAATATTTTCATTTTTTATCTGTGAGTGTTGAGGATTTTTAAGTTAAATGCATTATTTGAAATTAGAAATCTAATTTCTTGAACATCGTGGACGATCTTAACTTTGATTATTCTGTCACACAGTCTACAGCTGAATCCTACAGTCTCTAATCAGATAGAGTAAAATCCTCAGATATAAAATCAATCATCAGCAGCTGTGATCTGATTCTGTTTAAAAATACAGAAACCGATATGTGTTGTTTGTACTTCACACACACATTGATCATGCTTCATGATATAGAATACATACTTCTTGCATCACCTGTTTTGTAAAGGCACAGACTTTAATAGATGTCATAAGGACGAGTTTAACTGTCCAACATACATTCAGACTAGACACAACTAACAGAAACAGAGTACACGAAAATGCAAAAAACCAAAATGATGAAATGAAGAAAATGAGGAAAATATTGTTTATAACAGAAGGATTCACAAATCACAACACTGTCCTTAACTTTTTGGTGGTAGTATTCTTCCTTTGGAACTTAATCAGGCACCACCACTCTTAGTTTGCATCACTAATTCTTTTGTCTCAAAACGACAGGGAAATTTACTACCTGCTGCCTACATGGTGCCACCTAATGGTATGGAGGACTATTGCATTACTCTACCAGACACTAGATTCCAGGTAACAGCAGAGAGACTTGACAATGGTGGCTTTTTAGATCAATTAAGTGAAAGTGGATTATTTCCCAAGGCACACACTAGTGTGCCTTTTTAAAAAAATTATCAAATAGGCAATGTTAAATCTGTGGCAATTTTTAACAAAATTAAAACTGTTAATGTCGTGAGCATACTTTTAAATTGAACACAATTCTTCAGGTTTGGTGCAGCCTGGTAGGTTTAAATAATGAAAGCTAAATGAAGGCTAGAAGCTAAATAAATAATGAAAAATAAGAGTGAAAAACAAGAGAAAAATGAGAGAAATGCACAGTAACAAAGGTAATAAAGGTATAAGCCCTTCAGATGGAGCGTACATGCCCCATGCATGGTGCTGCATGCGTGTGCCACCACATTGTGGTGATTAGTCAGGCGGCATAATAAATTTGAACAGTAGCAGAGCAGAAGTATACACTGCCCGTGTAGAACATTGATAGAAACACTAATAAAACACAAAAATGAACAGAGGAAGCATTACCTGCCTCTACTGCCTGAAGCTTGCCTCAAGCTCAATCACTTTCAGGTGAAGTGCTTTGTTTTATGAACACATTTTTGTGCACAACTGTTCAACCAGCTAAATGTAACTCAAGGTACAGTAATGTAAAATAAATGTAACTACTCCTTAATGTTAAACAACTCTGAATTTATTGCTTATCCTAGTTACAAACTTTACAGTTGCACAGAAAAAAATATGTTTGCTTGTTGCTCCATTATAACATAAATCCTTGTGATTTATCAGGTTATGAAACCCACAGAACTCCATCAATAAAGGATCAAACTATCCAAGTGAATAAAGAAAAATAACTTCAAACACAACTGAGGACATTAACTTTATTCCAAACGTTTGTGTCAAAGTTAAAATGAGCTGAATTACTGCATTGTGGGAAATGTAGTTTTTGGTCGAGGCATACATTTGACCTACACTATTTATTTTTAAACACCTTTTATGCTCTTGCTGGCCACATTTGGCCTACTGGCCTTGGATTTCACACGTAGACAGTAGTGCATTCCCCACCTTTGACAGGTGGAAGTAGGACAGAAAGAAAGGTGACTCTCACAATAGTGTAATGGTTTAGTGCCTGAGCCTATTCCAGCTGGCTACGGGCGAGCGATGGGACACACCTTGGGTGAGATGCCTGTTGTCACTGTATAATAGCAGAAACCAAGTAATCAAACTTCATCTCTGCCGTTTTTTTAAGACATACCAGTGGTTTGGCACCTGTTATACAGAGTAAGGACTTTCGGAAGATATGTGCTATTATGTTGGAAACCTAAATTAATGATCCAGCATTCAGAGTCTCCTTAGATCTTTATTGTTTACAAGCAAAATCAGCGTTACATAGAAAAGACTGAGAGGAGACAATTTGACTTGAAATGAATGAATAGTAATTCTACAGAGGCCTCATAGCTCTCATATGTTTGGATTCATCTTTCTGGAGTCATCAAATTCTCACATTGGAGCGACCATAAAACCGCTGAAGCTGGTCGTGCGGTCTGAAGCATAAATGCGACAGTTAGCAGGAAGGCGCACGTACACCCTGTCTCCTGCGTTCAGCTGCAGGAATGCTGCGTTTCCTGCATTGTCACAGATGTTAGGACCTGGTTTATTTTCATCATAAGCCTTGACGACGATGCTGTCGTTCTTTATCAGAGTCAGTCCTGACATCTGTTCTTTCTCAGCATGATAGAAGAAGGTGAAATAGAAATAACCAGAGCTGGGAGCTGTGAACTCGCCTGTGGAAACACAAAAAAGCTCGTTGGATTCCTTCACAGACATTGATGAGATGAAGGTTACTACACCCAGAATTACTCAGATGGCTCATTCCATAAATAACATTCAATAATTCAACTAAATAGCAAGTAAACAATACATAGATCCACATCACAGCCTGTGCTTCTCCTTCTCCTCATATCCTGTAGTTTCAGTATATAACTAGGTAATGTAATTTAAACGGGATTCTGTTCACCTGAAGTTTTATCATAGCCTCCACCAACGTTTGTAATCGTGGTGTTGAAAACCAGAGTTCTGTCTGTAGGGAAGGGTCCATATTTCCCTCCTTGGTCTGCCACAGCAGTGAACATCACCTTTGTTTCTTGAAAAAATAATAATAAAAAAAGAAGAAGTTAAAATCACGTTATCCCATCAAAAACCGTTAGCTGTAGCATTTCATGACAATACATGCTTAATATCAATGCATGCAAATTTAAGGTGGAATTAGATCAATTGGATTCCTATCAGTCAGGGACAAACTGTCAGAACAGGAGACAATTCAAATTCAAACCTTTCCAACAAAGATCAGCTGTACGTACCCATCTTGGTGTTTCAAGCTCTTGTGTTGGGATGGAAGGTTGGTTTTGAGTCGAGTCTGTGCTTCTTCTCCAAAGCTGTGATGTGTAGGATCCCTGTTGCTGTTTATATAGAGTCCAATCCATGATGAAATTCTACAGAATCTGCTGACAGGAACAGGTGATACTGACTGATAAGATTCTGAAGAAAATTCTCAGGAAAATGTAGATCCACCTTTTACCTGGGTGTGTAGTGATTGTAAAGATTTAACAAGACATTGAACCTCTTCAAATTCTTTTTAAATGGACAGGAAATAAAAGGAAGACCAACATGAATGACTGATGCAGGGATTTGTTTCTGTTGTATTTCATTTCTATTCTGTGACCTTTGAGGATTTCCCAGTGATTTGTGTGTGTTTGAACTCATCTAGTATCTAACGTCTTGAGGCACTCTGAATGATCGTAGCCCTGATTAGCCTGTCGTATAGTCTAGAGGTGAATCATACAGTCTCTGATAAGCTACAGTATAATACACACCTTTGAAATGGCCTAAAAAGAGGAATTCATATAACACAACCTTGTACTTTTGTTTGTGTGTGTGTAATTTGTTAAACAGGAGAGGTAAGCGTGTAGACAATAGTACATCCTCCATATTTGACGGGTGGAAGTAGGGGAGAACAAACGAACAAACTGCACAGAAAAGCCTCCGGTGGAATCACAACAACACGACCCACTGGTCCAACGCTCTGCCCCCAGTCCTCCATGACAGTCTGAGCATCATAAAGACTGACTCACATTTATTGCTCTATTGTGGTTCCATTTTATTTGAGTTTATTAAAACATTAAACAATATAATTAAACAAAATTAATGATGATAAATCATTCAGTATGGATGTCTATTGGTTGATAAAAACATGACTTTTTGAATAATTTAGAGGAGTTTCAGGGTTTCTTACAAGGCTGCAACAGGTTAGAATGAGTTGTTTGACTCACAAGCTCAGTCCCAGAAATAATTAAACTCCTTTCTCAAGGTACTACTGTATCATGTTTTAAGATCAGTTAAGATGGCCTTAAGAGTTGAACCAATAATCAAGTCATTCATTCATTTATCTTCTTGAAGATGAAACAGTCATAATCATTTTGTCTTCAGCTGCTTCCCAGAAGTGCTGGTCGCAGGTTTTCCTGGAGTCTAATCCCATGTGGCTATGGGCAAGAGGTGGGGTACACCCTGGAAGAGACGCCAGCTCACTGCAGGGCCACATGGAACACACCACCACTCTACTGTTCTTCACCCAATCATTCATGACAGTCTGAGCATTATAAATACTGACTTATTTCCCGAGTACTCTGTTGTGGTTCCATTTCATTTGAGTTCACTAAAAACTTTAAAACAATATGATTTACATACTAACTAGTCAGCATCAAGACCATCCCTGTCCTTGTTTTTGTTTGCACCACCTTCATCCCAAACCTGAATCAAATCTTTGTACTTTAACCTTCATAGTAAAGTGTTTTGGCTCCTGTTACACAAGAACCTTAGGATGATAATTTATTATTACGTTGCAAAACAAAATAAAAATTTCCTATGAAAGTTGATATGTATTCATGGAAGAAGACACTGATAAACTACAAGTACATCAGGAAACTCACCAGTCAGTTCTTTACCAACACAGATGAGAATTGGTTCTCAGACACCAGATAATCCAGGATTCAGATTCTCATTAGATCTTTATTGTTAAAAAGAAAAATCACCATTGAATAGAAATGAGGAGAGACGGTCTCTGCTAAGAGCCGACAGCACATCTGAGATCAGATACATTTACTGTAGCCAAGAGCAGGACGTACATGATTTTTCACTGTTTGTCACACAGAAAGACGTTTCAAACTCTTTCAGGTAAACTCCTTTATAATGAGTTCATTTAGTTTCCCAACAAAATACATCTGATCAGAGGTGCACAAGCACAATTATATTGGTAAGAAAGGAAATAACCTCATACATGACATCAGTGATTCTTTTCTCAATGTGTGAGGTGTTAAATGTTTGATTATACTTTATTGTCGCACAGTCAATGGGATTCAATTAACACTGGCTGTCCCAACTCAAATTCTCACATTGGAGCGACCATAAAACCGCTGAAGCTGGTCGTGCGGTCTGAAGCATAAACACGATAGTTTGCAGGTAGGCGCACATACACCCTGTCTCCCTGCCAATGTCACTGCACCTTAAACCAATCATCCATGACAAACTGAACATCATCAGGTGAGTCCTGGACAGTGAAAACCTGCCCTTAGAATTTGGAACCCCTTTTTTTTTGTCCTTATTACTTTTATACTTATTCAATTTCCTGATTGGTGGTTATTAATTTTATGATGTGGAAAGCCTCCCCAGCAGTTACATCTGGCATTGAATTTAAAGTGGGATGCCATACAGGTTGCTGTGACTGTAAGGGCCAGGTGTGGAAAAGTTTTTGCTCATATCATATACCATAACTTCAATGAGTTCTTTTGTACCCTGACAGATCAAGAAAATAAAAACTGACCACATTATACTAGCGCTATTTCTGCCTGTTATAATGTCATTAACCAGAGAGAAAACCAGTAAGTTCAGACTTTATTTCACATCTCCCTCAGAGCTTATGTAAATATAACATTGAATTGCATATTTTTGTTTAAATGACTTGTTTATTTGAAACAACAGTAAAACAGACGAAAAATCTTCTGTTTGTGAGTAGATCTTTACTGTTTTCACACACAATCAGGACAGACCATTTACAGTAGTTAGTTTTCCAACAAAAATGAGCTTAGTAGTCAAATGTTTTTTAGTGTGGCTTATAAGTTTGATTAGTGCAAATTAACAGGTGTAAAGCTCAAAAAAGCAAGGGCAATCAAACTTAAAATTTTAAATTTGTTAACATAGATGATGCTTGATAGATGTGGTCCTGGAGTCATGTCTTACTAACCAGAAAACCACTGAAGGTGGTCGTGCTGTCTGATGCATGAACCTGACAGTGAGCAGGTAGGCGAACAAACACTACGTTTCCTCTCTCGAGTTTCACAAACGCTGAGTTTCCAGCATTATCGGTGAAGCCAGGGCCATTCTCAAAGTCTTCAAATGTATTGATGATGACTTCGCTGTTCTTCATCAGAGTCAGCCCCGATACATGTTCTGTTCCAGCATGGTAGAAGAGGGTGAAATAGTAATAACCTGAAGTAAAAGCTGTGAAGAGTCCTGCGGGAACAAAATGCTACTTATTGATTTTAAAGGATTTAACGGATTTTGTAAAAATAAAAATAAAAAGTTAATCAAAAACACTTAGTAAAATTAAAATGTTGCATTTTTTTTAAAAAAGTTCATGGCAAAAAGTGCAATTTTTTTATTAGTCATTACACAAAAACAAAATTTAATGAAGTTAAAATTATAGTGACATATTGAATATACCATGATTATTGTAAAGCAAGCAATGTCAGTCAAACTACAGTCATGTCTACATGTGTTATTATGAACTGACATGTCAATTTGTAATTATTTTTAAGGTATGTATTGTAATAGCAATACTTGAAAGCACAAAAAAGTAAATAAGAGTCAATAAATTGAATTATTCAAATGAACAATGGAATTAAGGTAAAATGTGGTTAAACTTCTAGCTTTACAGAGTTAACTGTTTGTAAACCTGGTGATCGACAGGTAATTATCAGCGACTGTATCTGGTGTATTTACCTGAAATGTTGTCGTAGCCATCACCGATGTTTGTAATCACTTTGTTGAAAATCAGCGTTGTGTCCTCTTCATAGGGTCCACAGTTCCAACTATGGTCTGCCACTGCAGTGAACATTACATCGTCTTCTCCATAAAACAAAACACACCCATCATGTTATTTGTTGCAGCAATTTCAGTCTAACTTTGTAATACAACATGCATGAACTCTCCAACACAATGGAATCAACTGGATGCCTTGCAGGCATATTTTTTTGTCTCACGTATCCAATTTTTGAATATTTTCTGTTATGATAATTAAACAATTCATCCTAAAATGTTTTATGTTTGAATTTCTTATCCAACCTACCCATCTCTGTGGTTCAGTCGCTGGTATCGACAGGCGGTTTAACGAATTGCTCTTCCTCTTCAAACAAAGCTGTTAGACGTTGCACCTGCTTTTACACAGTCTCATTTAAGGTGGCCCACTCCCAGTTCTGGAGAATCCGTTTTATCACAGTGGTTCTTGATTTCTGAAGAAATTCTTCAAGTCAGTGTGTGCACACCCTGCATTTGTAGTGCAAACATTTAATGTGAGTCATATCTTTGTTGACTTTGTGTGCATTTTGGAAAAATAATTTTTTCACTGGGGGTTAATGAAGTGTAGTTAAATATTAGACGACTATTAGTTTATAAGGTGAAACTACTTTGCATATATAAATTCTAAAAAAAAAAATCTTTATTCAGATCAAAATGCTAGCTTCAATAATGCATTATTAACTTTAAACATTTTGTTTATCGTAAATTATGTCTGACATGCTAGGCAGAAACCTTTGGATGCTCGGAAAATAGTGATAATGTTGGTCATAAATATTTCCCATTTATTGCATCTGCATCGCCCTCACTGAACAGACACTTTCATTCCTGTCTAAACTTTCTCTCTACTCTCACTGTGAGTCACTGTCTGCGGACACCACGGTCCATGGAAACTCTTCTGTCTTTTCTTTGTCTGTTAGACTCTGTGTACTCCCACATCCACTTTTAATATATATTATATTCATTTATGATATCTTCTTGTCGAGTTGGTATTAAAACACCAGATGACAAAATATTCAGATTCTCATGAGACTTTTATTGTTTGCCGGTAAGTGGAACCATCAGCATTACAGCTATGACTGAAAGGAGGCCACCACCAGGTAATTCATTTACTTCAATATTGAAGGAGGTTAACTACTTTTTATTCAGTTGAATTACTCAAGAAGACACATGCATTTAGATGAGTAAAAGCATACACATAAAAAGTATAGGAATGTGATGTCAGTGATTGTATATATAATGTTCATGCTTTAATTTATATGATGCAATGTTATTGTCACTGAAAAAGAACACATTTGTAGGCAAAGAAATGCATAAAAGTGTCAAATCAAGGTAAACCAGTCGGAGCCTCTCTGAAAAGGATCTGAATTTAAATTTTAATGAGAATATAAAAAGAATGATGGAAGTCAGATTGTTGGAATCATCACAGAATCATCAAATTCTAAAAAAAAAGAAATATTAAAAAAAATACCAAAATTAAAATTAAAATTCCCCCAATTGTCTGATCAGAAAACCACTGAAGGATGTTGTGCTTTTGGAGGCATAAACATGACAATTAGCAGGCAGATGCACAAACACGTTGTCTCCCCTATCCAGCTGCAGGAAAGCTGCATTCCCTGCATTGTCAGAGAATTCAGCGCCTTTTTGATTCTTATCAAATGCCCTGACAATGACATCGTGGTCCTTCATCAGAGTCAGTCCTGACTGATGTTGTTTTCCAGCGTGATAGAAGAAGGTGAAGTAGTAATAACCTGGAACGGGAGCTTTGAAGATTCCTGTGGAAACAAAAGTGAGTTAATGTATTTACTCCTGTATAGGTTACTAAAAGTATAATCACCTGTAATTATATTACTATTAATGTGTGACTAAATCTGATGCATTTACCTGAAGTGCAGTCATAATGGCCACCAATGTTTGTGATCTCCGTGTTGAAAACCAGAGTTCTTTCTTCAGCAAAGGGTCCAAAGTTCCCGCCAAGGTCTGCTACTGCAGTGAAATATGCCTCCGACCCTTTATAAGTCAAAAAATTGTCATCATGTTATTCTCTCTCCACACTTTATTAAACTTTGTTCAATACTTAAATGCATGTACTATTGTCTTAGCAGGCTGTATTACCAATTATTCATGCATCAAAGACAGCACATTGTCAAAAATAAAATATAAATATAATAATAAATCGAGAGAATCACCCTAAATTCCATTGCATCCTTTATAGATGAGCTTTTGCTGTACCTACCCATCTGTTTGACCTGATGACTGATTCTGGAATGGCAAATGGTTTATGTGAGGTGTCTCCAAAGCTGTGATATGCAGGATCCTTGTCGCTACTTTTATAGACTTCAATGCGTGCAGAAACTCCAGAGCGTTACACATCATGCTGGCTCAAGTTTCACAGGAATTATGAATCCACCCCCCACCAGTGTTGAAAGTTTTTTTGTTTTTCCCAGCCGTTGAACTATGTTATAAATGAATGTCAGAAAGACCATTACAATAGTACAAGAACTGTTGACTGATTGTATCGACACTCTGTGACTGTTTGAGGAATGTTTGAACTATATCGTAGGATATTTTTACTATAGAAATTCAACAACAATAATTAAACACGAATGATAAGCAGAAAGGAATTTTTTGTTGTATATCTCTAGTGATTCATGAGAATCTGACAGTGTTTACTTTACCTCTATGAGAAAAGGACATTGACACTATTTCAACATTAAATCAGAGACGCAGCTTCGGTGGAATTACTGTACTTAGCATTAGAATTAGATTTTTAACAACTATTTATCACTTAATTAATAACTTAAATCCTTTTTCTTTATTCATTGGATAGTTTGATCCTTGATTGATGGAGCTTTCTGGGTTCATAACATGACAAATTAAAATTTTATGATTTATGATATAACAGAGAAACAAGCAAACTTATTTTTACTTTGCAACTGTAATGTTTGTAACTTGAATAAGCAATAAATTCAGAGTTGTTTAACATAAGGGGATACTTCAATTTATTTTACATTGCATTGCGTTACATTTAGATGTTAGATACTAGATTAATTCAAACACAACACAAATCACTGAGAAATCCTCAAAGGTCACAGAATAGAAATGAAATACAACAGAAACAAATCCCTGCATCAGTCATTCATGTTGGTCTTTCTTTTATTCACTGTCCATTTTAAAAAGATTTGACGATGGTTCAATGTCTTGTTAAATCTCTACAAACACTACACACCCAGGTAAAAGGTGGATCTACATTTTCCTGAGAAATTTCTTCAGAAGACATATCAGTCAGTATCACCTGTTCCTGTCAGCAGATTCCGTAGAATTTCATCATGGATTGGACTCTATATAAACAGAAACAGGGATCCTACACATCACAGCTTTGGAGAAGAAGCACAGACTCGACTCAAAACCAACCTTCCATCCCAACACAAGAGCTTGAAACACCAAGATGGGTACGTACAGCTGATCTTTGTTGGAAAGGTTTGAATTTGAATTGTCTCCTGTTCTGACAGTTTGTGCCTGACTGATAGGAATCCAATTTATCTAATTCCACCTTAAATTTGCATCATTGATATTTAAGAATATATTGTCATGAAATGTTACAGGTAAAGTATTTTGATGGAATAACATGACTTTAATTCCTTCTGTGTTTTTTCATGAAGCCTCAAACGTGATGTTCACTGCTGTGGCAGACCAAGGAGGGAAATATGGACCCTTCCCTACAGACAGAACTCTGGTTTTCAACACCACGATTACAAACATTGGTGGAGGCTATGATAAAACTTCAGGTGAACAGAATCCCCTGTTTAAATTACATTACCTAGTTATATACTGAAACTACAGGATATGAGGAGAAGGAGAAGCACAAGCTGTGTTGTTTATTTGAGTTATTGAATGTTATTTATGGAATTAACCAGCTGAGTAATTCTAGGTGTAGTAACCCCGAGCTGATCAATGTCTGTGAAGGAATTTTTTTCAAATTTCCATGATTACATGGAAAGAGGAAACTTTACATTTTATCACTCATTTTGAACATTTTCCCAAATCTTTTCCTTTATATCTGATGAACTTTTTTGTGTTTCCACAGGCGAGTTCAAAGCTCCCAGCTCTGGTTATTTCTATTTCACCTTCTTCTATCATGCTGGGAAAGAAGAGATGTCAGGACTGACTCTGATAAAGAACGACAGCATCGTCGTCAAGGCTTATGATGAAAATAAACCAGGTCCTAACATCTGTGACAATGCAGGAAACGCAGCATTCCTGCAGCTGAACGCAGGAGACAGGGTGTACGTGCGCCTTCCTGCCAACTGTCGCATTTATGCTTCAGACCGCACGACCAGCTTCAGCGGTTTTATGGTCGCTCCAATGTGAGAATTTGATGACTCCAGAAGGATAAATCCAAACACCTGAGATCTATGAGGCCTCTATACAATTACTACCCATTCAAGTCGAATCTGAAACACATGTCATGAAAAAAAACTACCTTGAGTTAAGACTTTTTTTTGAAATGTTAATTGAATCCCATTGGCTGTGTGACTTTACTTTGGTGACAATAAAGATTAACCAGTTACATTTAACAGCCCACATATTTAGAAAATAATCACTGATGTCATGTATGAGGTTATTTCCCTTCTTACCAATATAATTTTGCTTTTGCAACTATGATCAGATGTATTTTGTTGGGAAACTAAATGAACTCATTATAAAGGAGTTTTCCTGAAAGAGTTTGAAACGTCTTTCTGTGTGACAAACAGTGAAAAATCATGTACGTCCTGCTTTTGGCTACAGTAAATGTATCTGATCTCAGATGTGCTAACGGCTCTTAGCAGAGACCGTCTCTCCTCATTTCTATGTAATGTTGATTTTTCTTGCAAACAATAAAGATCTAATGAGAATCAGAATCCTGGATTATCTGGTGTCTGAGAACCAATTCTCATCTGTGTTGGTAAAGAACTGACTGGTGAGTTTCCTGATGTACTTGTAGTTTATCAGTGTCTTCTTCCATGAATACATATCAACTTTCATTGGAAATTTTTATTTTGTTTTGCAACTTAATAACAAATTATCATCCTAAGGTCCTTTGTGTAACAGGAGCCAAAACACTTTACTATGAAGGTTAAAGTACAAAGATTTGATTCAGGTTTGGGATGAAGGTGGTGCAAACAAAAACAAGGACAGGGATGGTCTTGATGCTGACTAGTTAGTATGTAAATCATATTGTTTTAAAGTTTTTAGTGAACTCAAATGAAATGGAACCACAACAGAGTACTCGGGAAATAAGTCAGTATTTATAATGCTCAGACTGTCATGAATGATTGGGTGAAGAACAGTAGAGCGGTGGTGTGTTCCATGTGGCCCTGCAGTGAGCTGGCGTCTCTTCCAGGGTGTACCCCACCTCTTGCCCATAGCCACATGGGATTAGACTCCAGGAAAACCTGCGACCAGCACTTCTGGGAAGCAGCTGAAGACAAAATGATTATGACTGTTTCATCTTCAAGAAGATAAATGAATGAATGACTTGATTATTGGTTCAACTCTTAAGGCCATCTTAACTGATCTTAAAACGTGATACAGTAGTACCTTGAGAAAGGAGTTTAATTATTTCTGGGACTGAGCTTGTGATTCAAACAACTCATTTTAACCTGTTGCAGCCTTGTAAGAAACCCTGAAACTCCTCTAAATTATTCAAAAAGTCATGTTTTTATCAACCAATAGACATCCATACTGAATGATTTATCATCATTAATTTTGTTTAATTATATTGTTTAATGTTTTAATAAACTCAAATAAAATGGAACCACAATAGAGCAATAAATGTGAGTCAGTCTTTATGATGTTCAGACTGTCATGGGGGACTGGGGGCAGAGCGTTGGACCAGTGGGTCGTGTTGTTGTGATTCCACCGGAGGCTTTTCTGTGCAGTTTGTTCATTTGTTCTCCCCTACTTCCACCTGTCAAATATGGAGGATGTACTATTGTTTTCTCGCTTACCTCTCCTGTTCAACAAATCACACACACACAAACAAAAGCACAAGGTTGTGTTATATGAATTCCTCTTTTTAGGCCATTTCAAAGGTGTGTATTATACTGTAGCTTATCAGAGACTGTATGATTCACCTCTAGACTATACGACAGGCTAATCAGGGCTACGATCATTCAGAGTGCCTCAAGACGTTAGATACTAGATGAGTTCAAACACACACAAATCACTGGGAAATCCTCAAAGGTCACAGAATAGAAATGAAATACAACAGAAACAAATCCCTGCATCAGTCATTCATGTTGGTCTTCCTTTTATTTCCTGTCCATTTAAAAAGAATTTGAAGAGGTTCAATGTCTTGTTAAATCTTTACAATCACTACACACCCAGGTAAAAGGTGGATCTACATTTTCCTGAGAATTTTCTTCAGAATCTTATCAGTCAGTATCACCTGTTCCTGTCAGCAGATTCTGTAGAATTTCATCATGGATTGGACTCTATATAAACAGCAACAGGGATCCTACACATCACAGCTTTGGAGAAGAAGCACAGACTCGACTCAAAACCAACCTTCCATCCCAACACAAGAGCTTGAAACACCAAGATGGGTACGTACAGCTGATCTTTGTTGGAAAGGTTTGAATTTGAATTGTCTCCTGTTCTGACAGTTTGTCCCTGACTGATAGGAATCCAATTGATCTAATTCCACCTTAAATTTGCATGAATTGATATTAAGCATGTATTGTCATGAAATGCTACTGCTAACGGTTTTTGATGGGATAACGTGATTTTAACTTCTTTGTTTTTTATTATTTTTTCAAGAAACAAAGGTGATGTTCACTGCTGTGGCAGACCAAGGAGGGAAATATGGACCCTTCCCTACAGACAGAACTCTGGTTTTCAACACCGCGATTACAAACGTTGGTGGAGGCTATGATAAAACTTCAGGTGAACAGAATCCCCTGTTTAAATTACATTACCTAGTTATATACTGAAACTACAGGACATGAGGAGAAGGAGAAGCACAGGCTGTGATGTGGATCTATGTATTGTTTACTTGCTATTTAGTTGAATTATTGAATGTTATTTATGGAATGAGCCAGGTGAGTAATTCTGGGTGTAGTAACCTTCAGCTCATCAATGTCTGTGAAGGAATCCAACGAGCTTTTTTGTGTTTCCACAGGCGAGTTCACAGCTCCCAGCTCTGGTTATTTCTATTTCACCTTCTTCTATCATGCTGAGAAAGAACAGATGTCAGGACTGACTCTGATAAAGAACGACAGCATCGTCGTCAAGGCTTATGATGAAAATAAACCAGGTCCTAACATCTGTGACAATGCAGGAAACGCAGCATTCCTGCAGCTGAACGCAGGAGACAGGGTGTACGTGCGCCTTCCTGCTAACTGTCGCATTTACGCTTCAGACCGCACGACCAGCTTCAGCGGTTTTATGGTCGCTCCAATGTGAGAATTTGAGTGTGGACTTTTGTTGAAATGTTAACTGAATCCCATTGGCTGTGTGACTTTAGTTTGGAAATAATAAACTTTAATGAAACATTCAACAGCTCACACATTGAGAAAATAATCACTGATAATTTCCTTTCTTTACAGTATATTTGAGCTTTTGGAACTATGATCACATGTATTTTGTTGGGAAATTAAATGAACTCATTATAAAGGAGTTTACCTGAAAGAGTTTGAAACGTCTTCCTGTGTCACAAACAGTGAAAAACACCATGAGGGAAATCATGTATGTCCTGCTTTTGGCTACAGTAAATGTATCTGATCTCAGATGTGCTGTCGGCTCTTAGCAGAGACCGTCTCTCCTCATTTCTACGCAATGTTGATTTTTCTTGCAAACAATAAAGATCTAATGAGAATCTGAATCCTGGATTATCTGGTGTTTGAGAACCAATTCTCATCTGTGTTGGTAAAGAACTGACTGGTGAGTTTCCTGATGTACTTGTAGTTTATCAGTGTCTTCTTTCACATGAAATTTTTATTTTGTTTTGTAATGTCATAATACTGTATCTATATGAAATCCTTACTTTGTGTAACAGGTGTCAAACCACATTACTACGAAGGTTAAAGTACAAAGATTTGATTCAGGTTTGGGATGAAGGTGGTGCAAACAAAAACAAGGACAGGGATGGTCTTGATTCCAACTGCTTAGTATGTAAATAATTTTTTTCAAAATTTTAATGGACTAAAATAAAATGGAACCACAAAAGAGCACTAAGGATATAAATGAATCTGTACGATTCTCAGACTGGACAGTTGTTGGACAGTTAAACTCCTCCTTATGAGGTCTATTTAAGTCTGTGCCTTTACAAAACACAGGTGATGCAATAAGTATGTATGATCTTGAAGCATGATCAATGTGTGTGTGAAGTACAAATAACACATATCGGTTTCTGTATTTTTAAACAGAATCACATCACAGCTGCTGACGATTGATTTTAAATCTGAGGATTTTACTCCATGTGATTAGAGACTAGGATTCAGCTGTAGACTGTGTGACAGGATAATCAGGATATTAATGCAGCGTGCAACAAGACGTTAGATTTCTAGTGAAGTTCACACATAATGCATTCCGCTGGAAAATCCTCAACGCTCACAGAAAAGAAATGAAAAATGATTGTAGGAGGTTCACTGCATTGTTAAATCTCTACAATCACTACACACCCAGGTAAAGGGTGTATCTACATTTTCCTGAGAATTTTCTTCACAAGTCTAATCAGTCAGGATCACCTGTTCCTGTCAGCAGATTCTGTAGAATTTCATCATGGATTGGACTCTATTTAAACAGCAACAGGGATCCTACAGATCACAGCTTTGGAGAAGAAGCACAGACTCGACTCAAAACCAACCTTTCTTCCCAACACAAGAGCTTGAAACACCAAGATGGGTACGTACAGCTGATCTTTGTTGGAAAGGTTTGAATTTGAATTGTCTCCTGTTCTGACAGTTTGTCCCTGACTGATAGGAATCCAATTGATCTAATTCCACTTTAAATTTGCATCATTGATATTTAAGAATGTATTGTCATGAAATGTTACAGGTAAAATATTAAGATGGAATAATGACTTTAGTTTTTTTTGTGTTTTTCATGAAGCCTCAAACGTGATGTTCACTGCTGTGGCAGACCAAGGAGGGAAATATGGACCCTTCCCTACAGACAGAACTCTGGTTTTCAACACCACGATTACAGACATTGGTGGAGGCTATGATAAAACTTCAGGTGAACAGAATCCCCTGTTTAAATTACATTACCTAGTTATATACTGAAACTACAGGACATGAAGGGAAGGAGAAAAACAAGCTGTGATGTGGATCTATGTATTGATTTCTTGCTGTTAAGTTGAATTATTGAATGTTATTTATGGAATAAACCAGCTGAGTAATTCTGGGTGTAGTAACCCCCAGCTGGTCAATGTCTCAAAGCATTTTTTTCAATTTTCCATGATTGGTTTGATTGCTATGATTTCATCTTTTATCAACTTTGACATTTTCCCAAATCTTTTCCTTTATATCTGATGAGCTGTCTTGTGTTCCCACAGGTGAGTTCACAGCTCCCAGCTCGGGTTATTTCTATTTCACCTTCTTCTATCATGCTGGGAAAGCACAGAAGTCAGGACTGACCCTGATGAAGAACAGCAACATCATCGTCAACGCTTATGACCAAAATCAACCAGGTCCCAACTTCTGTGACAATGCAGGAAACGGAGCATTCCTGCAGCTGAACGCAGGAGACAGGGTGTACGTGCGCCTGCCTGCAAACTGTGTCATTTATGCTTCAGACCGCACAACCAGCTTCAGCGGTTTTATGGTCGCTCCAATGTGAGAATTTGATGACTCTAGACAGATGAATCCAAACACCTGAGATCTATGAGGCCTCTATAGAATTACTACCCATTCAAGTCGAATCTGAAACACATGTCATGAAAAAAACTACCTTGAGTTAAGACTTTTTTTGAAATGTTAATTGAATCCCATTGGCTGTGTGACTTTACTTTGGTGACAATAAAGATTAGCCAGTTACATTTAAAAGCCCACATATTTAGAAAATAATCACTGATGTCATGTATGAGGTTATTTCCCTTCTTACCAATATAATTTTGCTTTTGCAACTATGATCACATGTATTTTGTTGGGAAACTAAATGAACTCATTATAAAGGAGTTTACCTGAAAGAGTTTGAAACGTCTTTCTGTGTCACAAACAGTGAAAAATCATGTACGTCCTGCTTTTGGCTACAGTAAATGTATCTGATCTCAGATGTGCTGTCGGCTCTTAGCAGAGACCGTCTCTCCTCATTTCTATTCAATGGTGATTTTTCTTGCAAACAATAAAGATATAATGAGAATCAGAATCCTGGATTATCTGGTGTCTGAGAACCAATTCTCATCTGTGTTGGTAAAGAACTGACTGGTGAGTTTCCTGATGTACTTGTAGTTTATCAGTGTCACACCTGTGCCTCATCTCCACACCTGTGCCTCATCTCCACACCTGTGCCCCCTCAGTTTGATTAGCCTGAGGCTTTTTAGGCCGTCTCTTCGTGTTGTTTTGTGTCACAAGTTTCCGGTTGTGATACACATGATTTTCTAGACTTGATCTCCTGTTTCCTGTTCCTCTGGTTTCTTGTGCTTAGTGGGGCTTCATGAAGCTTCAAACCCCTTTGGAAATTGTGTTGAAAACTGGTTCATTACAGTATTTTCTGCACTATAAGGCGCACTGGGTTATAAGGCACACCTTTAATGAAATGTTTATTTTGTAATTTATTCCATATATAAGCCACACCGGATTTGAAGGTGCACTGTAGGCTTACGAGAAAATTTTAGGCTTGTAGGTTCGCCTTATAGTACGGAAAATACTCAAAACTTCATTCATTGAGAACACTAGTACCCTCTGCTGGGAGGCTGGCTGTACTGCAGTCACACAATGGTCAATGGCCCTAGAAAACAGCATTTTGGGGTTTCCTGTACTGTATACATTTTTAAATAAAACGGAATATAACTTAATTGAATGTAGTAATCGTTGTTTGGTTTATCATAGCCATACATTATATGAAATTGACTTATGATTATTGATTCTTGCAGAGTTCAGTATAGCAATAGTAGGTATAGATTACATGTTCCTGCATGTATATACGTATATTAAAATACATAATATGTGTCATACATCAGAGGATTAGGTCTCCTGGAAAAACAAGGTTTATATTGTGAGATAAAAGTCAGAATTGTGACTTTAATCTCAGAACTGACTTGCTTCCCATTATTATTTATAGGAGTATATTTACAGTATATTCTTATGCAATCCAAAAGCTAATAAAATCAATCCACAAGGTATTGACCCGATAGGCAGCGCGCCTCAATGTTTCATCATTGATCTGACCCACTAAACTGGTTCAGATGGCGAACAAACCACTTGACTGGTTCAAATGTCGTCGGTCACATGGTTTTTCCATGTGTGAAGCAGGCTCCGATAACAGTGGTTCAGAAAAAAACACTACCGAGTCTGGGGTGTGGTTCGGAGCGCCGTGTCAAAGGGAATATCACTACTTAGACGTGATTTTGTGTTTATTTGTTACTTTGCACACAGTGGTGCTTCTCTGTTACTTTATGTAACAGTATTTTTCCTGAAAGGTCATTTTCTGTTTGAACTTTCTAAATAAATCTACATTCAGCGTTGCGTCTGCATCTGGGTTGTGGCTCTCTTTAAACAGATCGTGACAGTGTTGTTGTGATTCCACCTGAGGCTTTTCTGTGCAGTTTCTTTGTTCTCCCTGTGGCTGCATGGGTTTTCTGTGGGGTCTCGGGCTGAATGACGTCTTCTGCGTGGCCATGCAATGAGATGGCATCTCATCTGGGGTGCAACCCACCTCTGGCCCGTGGCAAAATGTTATACACTCAAGCAATACCCGCGACCAATATTTTTTAGGAGGCAACTGAAGATCAAATCTTTGCATCAGTTTTAAGCACTTGCATGAAGGTATGTGAAGATATGTTTTCTTTAACGCCTAGGTAAACCTCTGTCGTCCCGACACACCCAGATAAAAGGTGGACCCACGTCTTCCTGTGAATTTTCTTCAGAAATCACTTCAGATCACGTCATCCTGTCAGCAGATTCTATAGAAGCTTATCCTGTTTCGAACTCTACAAAAGGAGCAATGGGGATCCCATAAATCACAGGACAGAGTTGTGACTTGTGAATTCCTCTTTAATAAACAATTTCAAAATATTTTCTTCATTTTCTTCATTTTGTCATTTTGGTTTTTTGTGCGTCTGTGTAATCTGTTTCTGTTGTTTCTGGTCTGGATGTATGTTGGACAGTTAAACCCCTCCGTATGAGGTCTATTTAAGTCTGTGCCTTTACAAAACACAGGTGATGCAATAAGTATGTATGATCTTGAAGCATGATCAATGTGTGTGTGAAGTACAAATAACACATATCGGTTTCTGTATTTTTAAACAGAATCACATCACAGCTGCTGATGATTGATTTTCAATCTGAGGATTTTACTCTATCTGATTAGAGACTAGGATTCAGCTGTAGACTGTGTGACAGAATAATCAGGATATTAATGCAGCGTGCAACAAGACGTTAGATTTCTAGTGAAGTTCACACATAATGCATTCCGCTGGAAAATCGTCAACGCTCACAGAAAAGAAATGAAAAATGATTGTAGGAGGTTCACTGCATTGTTAAATCTCTACAATCACTACACACCCAGGTAAAGGGTGTATCCACATTTTCCTGAGAATTTTCTTCACAAGTCTAATCAGTCAGTATCACCTGTTCCTGTCAGCAGATTCTGGAGAATTTAATGATGGATTGGACTCTATATAAACAGTAACAGGGATCCTACACATCACAGCTTTGGAGAAGAAGCACAGACTCGACTCAAAACCAACCTTCCATCCCAACACAAGAGCTTGAAACACCAAGATGGGTACGTACAGCTGATCTTTGTTGGAAAGGTTTGAATTTGAATTGTCTCCTGTTCTGACAGTTTGTCCCTGACTGATAGGAATCCAATTGATCTGATTCCACTTTAAATTTGCATCATTGATATTTAAGAATGTATTGTCATGAAATGTTACAGGTAAAGTATTAAGATGGAATAATGACTTTAGTTTTTTTTGTGTTTTTTCATGAAGCCTCAAAGGTGATGTTCACTGCTGTGGCAGACCAAGGAGGGAAATATGGACCCTTCCCTACAGACAGAACTCTGGTTTTCAACACCACGATTACAGACATTGGTGGAGGCTATGATAAAACTTCAGGTGAACAGAATCCCCTGTTTAAATTACATTACCTAGTTATATACTGAAACTACAGGACATGAAGGGAAGGAGAAGCACAAGCTGTGTTGTTTGTTTGAGTTATTGAATGTTATTTATGGAATAAACCAGCTGAGTAATTCTAGGTGTAGTAACCCCGAGCTGATCAATGTCTGTGAAGGAATTTTTTTCAAATTTCCATGATTACATGGAAAGAGGAAACTTTACATTTTATCACTCGTTTTCAACATTTTCCCAAATCTTCTCCTTTATATCTGATGAGCTGTCTTGTGTTCCCACAGGCGAGTTCACAGCTCCCAGCTCTGGTTATTTCTATTTCACCTTCTTCTATCATGCTGAGAAAGAACAGATGTCAGGACTGACTCTGATAAAGAACGACAGCATCGTCATCAAGGCTTATGATGAAAATAAACCAGGTCCTAACATCTGTGACAATGCAGGAAACGCAGCATTCCTGCAGCTGAACGCAGGAGACAGGGTGTACGTGCGCCTGCCTGCCAAATGTCGCATTTATGCTTCAGACCGCACGACCAGCTTCAGCGGTTTTATGGTCGCTCCAATGTGAGAATTTGATGACTCCAGAAGGATAAATCCAAACACCTGAGATCTATGAGGCCTCTATAGAATTACTACCCATTCAAGTCGAATCTGAAACACATGTCATGAAAAAAAACTACCTTGAGTTAAGACTTTTTTTTGAAATGTTAATTGAATCCCATTGGCTGTGTGACTTTACTTTGGTGACAATAAAGATTAACCAGTTACATTTAACAGCCCACATATTTAGAAAATAATCACTGATGTCATGTATGAGGTTATTTCCTTTCTTACCAATATAATTGTGCTTTTGCAACTATGATCACATGTATTTTGTTGGGAAACTAAATGAACTCATTATAAAGGAGTTTACCTGAAAGAGTTTGAAACGTCTTTCTGTGTCACAAACAGTGAAAAATCATGTACGTCCTGCTTTTGGCTACAGTAAATGTATCTGATCTCAGATGTGCTGTCGGCTCTTAGCAGAGACCGTCTCTCCTCATTTCTATTCAATGGTGATTTTTCTTGCAAACAATAAAGATATAATGAGAATCTGACTCCTGGATTATCTGGTGTCTGAGAACCAATTCTCATCTGTGTTGGTAAAGAACTGACTGGTGAGTTTCCTGATGTACTTGTAGTTTATCAGTGTCTTCTTCCATGAATACATATCAACTTTCATAGGAATATTTTATTTTGTTTTGCAACGTAATAATAAATTATCATCCTAAGGTTCTTTGTGTAACAGGAGCCAAAACACTTTACTATGAAGGTTAAAGTACAAAGATTTGATTCAGGTTTGGGATGAAGGTGGTGCAAACAAAAACAAGGACAGGGATGGTCTTGATGCTGACTAGTTAGTATGTAAATCATATTGTTTTAAAGTTTTAATGAACTCAAATGAAATGGAACCATAATAGAGCACTCAGGAAATAAGTCAGTATTTATGATGCTCAGACTGTCACAGAGGATTGGGGGCAGAGCGTTGGACCAGGGGGTCGTGTTGTTGTGATTCCACCGGAGGCTTTCTGTTCGCCTTGTGTCTGTGTGTGTTTTCTCTGGGTTCTCCGTCTTCCTGCAACCTTCAAATACATATAACTTAAGAGAACTGGATTTTGTAAATCGTGCTGGGTGTGACTGTGAGTGGTGTGTTCTGTGTCGCCCTTTGATGAGCTGCCGTTTCATGCGGGGTGTGCCCCACCGCTCGCTCATAGCCAGCCGGGACAGACTCCAGCACTAAACTATTAGACTACTGTGACAGTCACCTGTCTGTCTCTGTCCTACTTCCACCCGTCAAATATGGAGGATGTACTATTGTCTACACACTTACCTCTCCTGTTCAACAAATCACACACACAAACAAAAGCACAAGGTTGTGTTATATGAATTCCTCTTTTTAGGCCATTTCAAAGGTGTGTATTATACTGTAGCTTATCAGAGACTGTATGATTCACCTCTAGACTATACGACAGGCTAATCAGGGCTACGATCATTCAGAGTGCCTCAAGACGTTAGATACTAGATGAGTTCAAACACACACAAATCACTGGGAAATCCTCAAAGGTCACAGAATAGAAATGAAATACAACAGAAACAAATCCCTGCATCAGTCATTCATGTTGGTCTTCCTTTTATTTCCTGTCCATTTAAAAAGAATTTGAAGATAGTTTATTGTCTTGTTAAATCTCTACAATCACTACACACCCAGGTAAAAGGTGGATCTACATTTTCCTGAGAATTTTCTTCAGAATCTTATCAGTCAGTATCACCTGTTCCTATCAGCAGATTCTGGAGAATTTCATCATGGATTGGACTCTATATAAACAGCAACAGGGATCCTACACATCACAGCTTTGGAGAAGAAGCACAGACTCGACTCAAAGCCAACCTTCCATCCCAACACAAGAGCTTGAAACACCAAGATGGGTACGTACAGCTGAACTCTGTTGGAAAGGTTTGAATTTGAATTGTCTCCTGTTCTGACAGTTTGTCCCTGACTGATAGGAATCCAATTGATCTAATTCCACTTTAAATTTGCATGAGTTGCTATTTAAGAATGTAAAGTATTTTGATTGAATAACATGACTTTAATTTCTTTTGTGTTTTTTCATGAAGCCTCAAAGGTGATGTTCACTGCTGTGGCAGACCAAGGAGGGAAATATGGACCCTTCCCTTCAGACAGAACTCTGGTTTTCAACACCACGATTACAAACGTTGGTGGAGGCTATGATAAAACTTCAGGTGAACAGAATCCCCTGTTTAAATTACATTACCTAGTTATATACTGAAACTACAGGACATGAGGAGAATGAGAAGCACAAGCTGTGTTGTTTGTTTGAGTTATTGAATGTTATTTATGGAATAAACCAGCTGAGTAATTCTAGGTGTAGTAACCCCAAGCTGATCAATGTCTGTGAAGGAATTTTTTTCAAATTTCCATGATTACATGGAAAGAGGAAACTTTACATTTTATCACTCGTTTTGAACATTTTCCCAAATCTTTTCCTTTATATCTGATGAGCTGTCTTGTGTTCCCACAGGCGAGTTCACAGCTCCCAGCTCTGGTTATTACTATTTCACCTTTTTCTATCATGCTGAGAAAGAAGACATGTCAGGACTGACACTGATAAAGAACGACAGAATCGTCATCAAGGCTTATGATGAAAATAAACCAGGTCCTAACATCTGTGACAATGCAGGAAACGCAGCATTCCTGCAGCTGAACGCAGGAGACAGGGTGTATGTGCGCCTGCCTGCCAAATGTCGCATTTATGCTTCAGACCGCACGACCAGCTTCAGCGGTTTTATGGTCGCTCCAATGTGAGAATTTGATGACTCCAGAAAGATGAATCCAACATATGAGAGCTATGAGGCCTCTATATAATTACTATTCATTCAATTCAAATCAAATTGTCTCCTCACAGTCATTTCTATGTAACGCTGATTTTTCTTGCAAACAATAAACATATAAGGAGACTCTGAATGCTGGATCATTAATTTAGTTTTACAACGTAACAGCACATACAGCATCTTCCGAAAGTCCTCACTTTGTGTAACAGTTGCCAAACCACTTGTATGTCGTGAAAACGGCAAAAGTATAGATGATTATTTGGATTCTGCTATTATCCTGTGATCACAGGCGATATTCTAAGTCAGTTCATGTTTCGTCCAGAAGCAGCCAGTCTTTGAGCGTGACGACTTACACAGTCATGGGTGATTTAGAAGAAATCCTCCAGGATGCAAAGCACATGGAAATGTTAGCAGGATGCAAAGACGATGCTAAGCTCCTAATTTGATAACAACTTCTCTCCTTGACTGGACAAATAAGATAAAACTGTCTAAGATATTTGGCAAAAACAATTCTTAATTTACAAATTTCATGATATCCACTAGATTTTTTTTTTCTCTTTTTCAAAACTTTTAAGAAAAAAACACTTTCACTATGTTCCAATAGTTAAAAGGGCAAATATATAAGTCATACTTGTAATTGACATTATCCGCGTAAAAATTCCAAAAACTGCAAATTTTAACAAGTAACATAAGTTTAGATTTCCATGCAAATGAGCATCAGTGTGAAAATGTACAGCGTTTAACATAAATCTAGACTTCTAGAACTTAAATTATCTGCGTTACTTAAGACACCCTTCTTCTATTATTTCACGAGGCTGATTGTCTTCCTTCTCTGGAACCCTCACCCAGTCCACGCTCATAGGTTCGTTTCCATTATTTTTCAGTCGTTCTTTCACCTGTGCAACAGAAAGAACGCATAACGGTCACATGAGACATTTTTAGCAACAACAACTTGGCCTCTGATTGAGCTAAAAACTGTGTTATTTGGTGATCTGTATACTAAACATCATATGTAGAAAGTGGTTGTTACCATTTCTAAGATTGAAGTCCTCACATCCACATCAGTCATATTCAGCAAGGAATTGTTAGGAGAGAGCTTCACTCTCACGGTGTATTTCCACTTTGGAACTACAAAGAAGTGCAAACAATAGATTTAGGGTTCATTTTAAATTTACACTAACCATCTTTTTGTTGTAACTACAGATTTACGAGACAAGAACAAGAGTGTCAATATTATCAGAAAAGCAATTACATTTACTTTTTAACATTTTTACTTTTAGTATCTATTTCACATCACAGAAATTCCAAAGTAGAAATTCGTTCTGATTGGCTGCCAGGATTTCAAAAGTAATTCAGGGATTCATTTTTGCAGCCTTGTTTTCCATGAGGGCACATCTAGTGGTTCTTCTAATTAGAAACTATCTGACTGAAGTTTCTCTAGTAAAGATCATAGAGGTTGTTTACCACTGTAGCAAAGAAAAGGAAATGCATTATTGCAGTCTGTTTCTTCCATTCCAAGACAAACTTTCCTGACATCAAGTAGCGCACAATCCAAAGATGCAGGCAGGGACTGGGCTGGATCCCAGTGTACAAATGAGGGATAACTTCCATCGGACCACATCCACAGCATCTTCTTCAGCCCAATCCAAAAGGGTGACACATGGGTCACACGGCCTATCAGCTCGTTATTTTCAAGCGGGTTCCGCACTATGGCAAGTTCTGTATCCATTCTCCTGCAGTAAGCCTGAGCTTCGTTCCAGGTCTTGGAATTTTCCTCGTAAGTATACTTCTCAATACTATTAGGATCCACTGCAAATAACATCAGCTGTTTGTTAAATATTCAGAGAATGGGTAGAACATTCAATCCTCATTTAGGGACATCAGACAATGATTTCAGGTGATAAATGAAAAACTATGCAAGTTTTCTCACCATTGTTGCAGGAGAACCTCATTCTGCTGTTACAGTCTCCAGAAAACATTTTTCCATCGAGGCCCATGAACGCACATTGTTGGTTTGTGGGGTGTCCATCGGCCCAGTTCAAGTAGGGCTTTTCTCCTTGTGTGAAGTCGATATGGTCAGACAGTGACCAATGCCATTCTCTGTGCAACCCTAGGAAGACCATGGAGTTATTAACGTCAACCAGCTGCTCTAATCTCTTCAGGTCCTGAATGCTATCAATAGAGACCAAATCGGCGTATGCCTTTCTACAAAACTGCTGGGCTTCAGACCAAGTTTTTGCCTCCTGGATGAAGTGATACACATGATCCTTTGCATGGAGTGCACAGCTGAATAGACCTGTGCAGAAAACAAAATCAATGCTTTAATTTATGTTATTCATCCATGGTTTTAAGCTCAGTTTAAAAGAATGAAAAGAAAATTTTTGTCACCTGAGAAAACCAAAATACTAAACATCCCCTTATCCATGATCTCTGGTTTCTATGAAGAAATAAAAAGCATACAGGAGGAAAATTCAAGACATTTGTAAGACACCATTCTTAACCATTATTGGTATTTTCATCATGTTATTAAAATAATGAAACTCACATCTGACGGAGAGAGCTGATGGTTTCTTATGTGAAAGGCTGTGTGCAGTCCTCTCTTGTTTCTTCTGTTCTGCCTTTTAAGTTTACACACCCTTTGTATTCAAAACAGGAGGTCTGCAACTTCTCTCTCATTTCCCTATACTACCAAATCAATGGAAATTAACATGATTAGGAAATAGTAAACTTTGTCTGAAAGCCAGCTTTCAAGCATTCAGAAAAAAGCACAAGAAAGTGGAGTTTAATTGTAATGAAAGTGACCAGATGTTATATATAACTAAATTTAGTTTGCAAATAAAGTATTCAATGTACATTAGTAATAACTTAATAAGAAATGTATATGGTTATAATGTGTGTTCAGTTTTGATTACTGCCTCCAAGTGGCCTAAATATTAAATAAAATTTAAAAAATATTAACACTTTGCTGCTCAATGTTAATTTAAGGTTCCTACTGAAGGTTCCAGTTTCTTGCCTGGTTGGTAAAATGATCTCTAAGAATGCAAAGCAGATGGAAACTTGCAAGGTTTGTCTGGACGGATGCAAAGGTTTTGCTCAGCAGAAATGTTTTTCCAGTCAAGTCAAACCCGTAATCCTTTATTCAAGAAACAAATCACAGAATCACCTGACACACGAGGATGAAGAAATCATCCTAATAACATTTTTGATGGACCCAAAGCTTTTTTTTTATCATTGAAAAAGTCACTAAGCACCTCCTGACATTTTGTGTTCATTCATTCATTCATTCATTCATTCATTCATTCATTCATTGTGTATACCCGCTTTTTCTGCATAGTTAACAACTTCAAACATGTTAAGTGTCCTGTTTTACAGCTGTGATGGTTTATTTAATGACTTCAAACTGATCTGTCTTTTACTTTAACAACACTGGGGCCACTTTTTACACTAAAATACGTCATGGCGTTGATTTGCTTATAAATTCAAGAACCAGTTTTGGCTCATAAACCGGCATGGATTGCGGACCCAGCATTGACCTACATCTCCAGTTTGACATCTGTGATAACCAAAGGCGCTGTGTTCCTCCCTTCGTCGCAAACACCTGGGCTGAAGAAGGGGAAGATCCTCTCGGAGAACAAACACCCGGTGAAGGTGTAAATGTGAGAGTTGTCCTCCACATTAAAGAACGACACGGTGCCTTCCTCGTAGTCTGTAAATACACCGACAGTCTCTGGCTTCTCCTTCAGTGAAAGATGGACCGAAGGCGAGTCCAAAGCCCGATACTCATCCCCACATCTCAGCCTGACAGTCCAAAAGCCGTTCTCTGGCTTGGAGGTGATCATTCCCTTCCTGTTGGCGGACTCTTTCACCACGCCAATATCCCAGAAGGTCTTTTCACCCACTGCAACCTGATCAGAGATGGAAATACAAATGGATTATCAATACAGTTTTAGCTCTCAATGTAATTTATAACAAATTAATCTGACATGAAGCAAGACATTTACCTGGAAGTAGAACCTCCCAGACACAAAACCCCTGCTGCCCACAACACAGATAACCGGATCGAAGCGTTGAGGGTTGTCCTGGACGACGGCCAGCAGCTCACCACGACCGGCCTGCTTTCCATCAGCTGACAGGAGGATGTTCGGATGGGCGCTCTCTGGATCTAAAACCACGTCAACTAGACGGATAAGATGGAGAGAAATTATTACAGAAGCTACTGCGAACACAAACACATCCCCTCTTAGCTTCTTTCCCCAGTCCAACACGACATGGAGGTGATTCCGAGACTTCAAGAAGTACCTTTTCAATTTGCTCCGACACCACATAAAACAAGTTTTAGGAATATCTTTGTTGTTTTTCTTCTGATATGAGATTAATTTGTACATCAGATGAGCAAACAAAGAAAAAAAATGGTTTCCAATCCCAATCTAAACTCCTCGCAAACAGATTTTCTTTGTAGTTTCTGAAAAACAACCAGCAGGAACATGTACTAGCATACTTTTACTGCAACCTTTGCATTTGTATCCACCTGAAAAACAGGTATTTATTTAACTCTTTTCATTATTCATGGTCTTTCAGTGACTAAATAAGAAAGCAACTCAAGTGAAACACCGCTGCTTTGAAATAACACAAAGGAGGATCCTACCTGCATAATTCTGCATCCTTTGCATCTCTGTCAAGAAAATAAAAATATTTTTCAGCTCACATAATGTCATTAATTGAAAATTTTTCTTGCTTGCTTTACCTTCCTTCCTCAGACTGTCTAGTTCATTCTGCAGAGTGTCATTGACTTTAGACAGAGCTCTCCTCAACGTCCCCACGCTGAGTTCAGGGTAGAAGACGGTCTCCCTCCAGTCCTTGGTGGGTGGAGGTGAAGTGGGAGAAGGAAAACTCTGCCAGAGGAAACCACAATGAAGACTTTTGAGCGTGGCTGTGTGAATATAATGTTGCTGTGATTATTGATCTTCATCTTAAATCAGGCGTTGATAGTCTCTGAAGTGTAGAGGTTGATTGCAACCTGTAGGAGGTGCAGATGGTCCTCGGTGTGAAGCAGCTCCTCCAGTTCCTCATTTCTCCCCTGCAGTTCAGCGATTTCTTGCTCCATCTCGTTGATGACCACCTCTGAATGCTCGCTGGTTGCTTTCTGCTTCTCCATGATCTCAGCGCTGACTTCAGTTTTGCCGTCCTCCAAGCAGCGAATTAAAGAGGTGAAGAGACGGTCGCCCTCCTTCATCTCCTGCTCTGCACTCATCTACACCAGGAAAAGACATGTTGATGAATTTATGACATTAAAAAATACATAGAGTGCACTCAGACTTGCAGATAGGGTATTCATATTTAAGTAAATGGCTATTCAGATGAATAAAAACAACTTTACAGACTGATTACAGGTGGATATGTTGGTGGGGGTGCAAGACATTGGGGCCGCATGACATTAATCAAAGAAACAGGACAGCACCAGGATGCAGAAAGATGAAATTAAGCTCTTATTAATTAGATCTTAGATCATAAAAACACAGGGAGGTGATTTTTTTCCCCTGCATTTGTTTGTTTGTTTGCTTATTTGTTTGCTTGTTTGCCAGAACTACTCTGATCCATCTTCAAAAGATTTAGTGCTATATCTAAAATGTAGGTTATCTTGAATAGCTTCCAAACTCATGATGGCTCTAACGTGATTCCAATTTCCATCTTTTATTATTTTTTTATTCTTGAGGGTGAAGCTATCATGGTACAATGACAGGGCTCTTTATCATGTTTCTACATGGGGGCACCAAGAAGGGACTGTTTCCTCCAGTCATTTTTCTCCTGCTTCAACTCCAGCTATAACTTCAATAAAATGCTCCAAACTGAATCCAAACTCACTGTGCTGAGCTGCAGACATTTTTTAATATCTTCTATAATATTCAGTCGTTCCTGGATTGTCTGCTGAAACTCTTCCTTGGTCGCCTTTATTTGGATCTAAGCAGACAGAAGAGAATTTTGTGATTATGGTTTTTATATCACCACCTCAAGATGAGACCCCTAGACTCTACACGCCTTCCTCATCCTGCTCTCGTCCTCCAGGGGAACAGCCTGATGATCTTTGTGTTCCGTCTCAGTGCAGAACAGGCAAACACACTTCTGTTCGTCCCTGCAGAACATCTCCAACAGTCTCTCGTGTTTGTCACACATCCTGTCCTGCAGGTTCCTCACCGGCGCGATCAGTTTATGGATCTGCAAGGTGGCGACTCTGTGGTGAGGCTCCAGGTGAGTTTCACAGTACGAGGTCAGACACACCAGGCAGGAATTCATCGCCTTTACCCTCAGGGACGCCGCGGCGCAGACATCACAAACCACCTCATGCAGTCCGGCCGCAGACAACGATGAGGCTGAAGAGCAGACTATAATATTCCTGAAGGCGTCTGCCAGCTCTTTGAAGGCTGTGTTGATGCTCATTTCAGGCCTGGGACTGAATGTTTTATTACAGGTAGGGCATTCGCAGACGTCATTGTTGCCCCATGTATTCTGGAGGCAGGTCTGGCAAAAGTTGTGTCCACAGGGAGTGGTGACCGGGTCGGTGAATACTTGCTGACAGATGGTGCACTGAAGATGTTTTTCTGATAACATGTTGTCTGAGGAGGCGTTTGTCTGCAGAACAGTAACAAAAATAAAAAAGGAGGTTTAGGTGATCCACATGGAGAAATAAAGAATATTCAGTACAGGAGGGGTTTGATCTCCTGAAATTCACCTGTCAGTCACTTTGTATTGTTTGGTGCGTTAGTCATTGTTTCCCTGGGTAACACTTGAGACACACCTACACCTCAGACAGAACTTAACCACAACATTAGACTGGTGTAACAACTCCCCTTTACCAACGGAAAAACACTTCTTAAGGTGATATTTAAGAGCTGCAAAGACACTGAGGGGGGAGGCATGGTAGATTCAGATAGGCTGCCAGTCACACCAGTTCAATCCTGGGCGGACTTAACCAAGGAGCTGATGTCAAGAAAAGTTTACCCTGTATTGCAAGCCTGAAATCTTTGACTTCCTGTTTTAAAGTAATGAATCCAGAACATATGTTATTTCAAGATTAATTTATGAATTACTTCCCTTTTATATATAAATACTCAAGGCTCATATTAGCTACTAAATGACAATCAAAACGTTCTGAACATTTCACCTGCCACATATCTTGGACACTGAACTATTTAATTTGTCAGTTTTCTCTCTGTTATTTAGACTATCCCACCCAATGTACAGTGTTCTCTTTATTGCTCACAACACTTACATTTCTATGCCATTTTATATTTTATATTTTTATATTTACCTATTACTTGTTTTTATGTGTATTTTGATGTTGTCCTCTAATGCATGTTTATCGTTAAGCACCAAAAAAAACCAATAAAAAAATCCTTGTGCGTGTAAACTTACTTGGCAATAAAGTTTTCTGCTTCTGATCTGAAATGATCCTAAAGATTTACAACATCCATTGTATTGCCTCCTGGATCACAGCACATCCGCGTCCAACCCCAGGTGTAACATCAAGTCACACAGAGATATCAAAAATATCAAAATATTCTAACTTCATTGACGAAGTTTTATCATTTATTTCTCCATTAGCATAACGTTTAGTTGTTTAATGTATGTTTCTTATCATTTATTCTTCACTTTACATCAGAAACAGTATTCTTTTGAAGTTATCTATATTTCTCATGCTAGTTGACAGGTGTAAGTATACAGTGAGTCATTTCCTAAAAAGAACTAGTCTGTTTAATGAACTTAAAATTGATGAAACTCTACTGAGCTGCAGGTAAGCAAGATTAGAAAGCATACTTTGAACAGGAGGTAAGGGCTCCAGAAACGTGACCGTGGTGGTGACTCACATGTCAACATATTGGAGAATAAACTAATCTTGTGAACAGCGTAACGCTGCAGCTTCTCGCTGGTTAGATTATATTAGCATAAGTTTTAAAAGAAGCTGGTAACTGAATGTAACGCAGTGGCAAAAGCAGTTTACTTACAGATTGTGACATTTCCTCTGGTACAGCTGAGCAGGTGAAGCCACTACCTGGTGAATGAATGTGAATACATGTCAGGCTTGGGTGTGAAACAGGGAACTGTAAGGTGAACTTAGTTATTCATCAACCTGGCCCTCCCTCTCATGCACCCAGTGCTGATCTGTCTTCCTTTCATTACTGCTTGTACGCTCACATGACATAACACAAATTATGTGCATGTGTGATTGTAGATTACCGTGGCTCTCACACAAGGAAGGGTTGTGTTTGCTTCATGGGCGTGTTGTTCCAATCCGATGATGAATATTTTCCACTTATGACACACCTTAGGTGGAATGCTGCAGGTCTGCATTGCATCACAAATATATCTAAGTTACTGCAACTTTTATGACTGTATAGGTTCCTCTGAGGCTGCTCCCTCCGAATAAATTAGTTTATATCTATATAATTGCCACAAAAAGACAACCGTCCTGAAGTTGTTGCCAATTTTCAGACTGGATTTTTTGTGTCAGGTGATGGCGCCTTTTACAAGGCCACAAAGTTCAGGAAGGATTAACAATCATTGACTTTTAATTTGCAGAAAGTTTGGGTGTAATGCTTTTTTCTAATTTGATTATGATTGCATGAATGAGTCTATGCAGAAGTAGTCCAAAAAGAATGAATGAATGGCACAATGTGCAGAGGTGTCCTGACTGTTCCACGCGATGGTAGTAAAGCCAAGCAGACGTCTGTCTTTGTCTAGTGCCTCTCACTGGTTTGTGGTTTATGAGTTACATGTCAAGGTTATATTATATGAAGTTACTGTGCAAATCAAAAATACACATCACCCACTAATATGCATCCTCAAGTAGAGGAAATATTTGAATTCATGTCTTTCAGTTCATACAGCAAACAGTGTTCTGTAAAATGAAGGAAATTATCATAACTGGTTAGCTGTTTGTTTTACACCCACTTTTTTATCTGAATATTAAGAACAGCTTCAAGCTAGAATTCTCAGTATTCTTTCATGTCTGCTCTATAATATTATTTTTTGTCTGGAAGCAGGAAGAAATCATTTTTAGCTGTTTAGCTGTAGTCATTTCCAAAAAATAAAAGAATAAACTACCAAAACCCGTATATAACTCATATCTAATTGACCTATTTCACCACTGGAAGAACTCAAATATGTAAATACTTGAAATTGTATGTTTAACTCTGCACTACAACCGTGACGTGGAAACTTGTTTTTCCATCTTTCATGAAAAAAAGAAATATTTCTTCACTGGACACCAAGAAGTTTTGTGCCACTTTGGAATAATCTTTTTATTTCTGATCTTTTTGGCAGAGGCAATTTTTAAGACGAACTTAGATTCAGTTTAATCACAGGGTGTACTGTTTTAGGACCTACAGATGCCAGCATGTGAGCACCAGGTTGAAGGTGTTGATGACATTACAGGACTGACAGTGGAGTGTGTTTGGACTGATGTGCCAAGAGCTAATGCAGTTACATCATAATAAATCCTCCCGTGTCTCAGAGATGATCTTATTTAAAGAGTTTAACACCTTTGCATACTCCCAGCCATCCACAGAACATGATTTTACTCCCCAAGTTCAGAGTTCCTTTGCAGATCAGCAAGACCCAGGGCTCAGCTGGCACGTGTGTTGTTTTTTTATCTCCATCAATCCCACGACAGTTGCAACTGGTTCTGCAACTGGAAACGACAAAAGATTTCCTGGCGATCCAGTTTTTCATCTTATCGGTTCTAACTTCATCAAAGTCACTCCTAAAAATGCATATTATGTTTATCAATGTCTGGCCATCTGAATGCACATAGCAATGACAAGGATCATACGACTGCTCTTTAAATAGCCGTCTTGCATAAAAGCGACTGTGGGATACAGAGGGCTGCAAACCAACACGCCGGTTATGCAAATGCAGACAAATGAAGGCTGGAAGAGCTTTTGTAACTGGACCTGCCCCGTGAGACTGATTTGGGATGCATCAATTGTGTCTTGATTGGCAAGGATGTGTCCCGGTTGGCAGAAAAAGTGTGTGTTGTACAGAGCCATTGAGGTACAAAGCACAAATGTACAACATTTACAAAGTAAATCCATTTTTAGCCATGTTAGGAGCCCGTCTTTAGGAAACGCAACGGTTATTTTGGTCCAGACTGCTTTAAATCAGTATCTGCTCAACAGACCAAAGCAAAGCCATCATGTCTGTAGAGTCTAGTTGCGTTTAATTTAGCTCCATTTACCTTTCTATCAAATAAAAATAAATGTACATCACAATACAATTTTTTTATTAAATAAAACAATGCTTTCACATTAGAACAGAAGCAAAAAGAGAAACATGAAATGTGAAAGACAGATCACAAATGTGAAATTTCAAATTTAAACACTATAAATGGATAGAACCACATCCATCATTTCAGTTTATCATGTTGTTGTTGTTTCTTGAGTTTGTTGCGTTTTATTTATCAGTTCTTGAGTTTAAATGCCTGCAATGTAATAAAAGTGAATAATACAGTGACAGTACAGGGTTTAATTTCTTCAGAGTTCCTTTACAGATTCATTTACAGACTGCATAAATAGCAGGGAGGTTTTTTATTATGAAGCCTTGCAATGCTGCCATCCCCTGTGTGATATCTGACATAAAGGAGATGAAGAAGAGGAGGGGGAAAACAGGAAACGAAGGGACTGAGGAGCCATGAAAACAGAAGGGCCGCAAAGCTTGTGATGTGATTAAACGTCTGCTCGAACACAGGGGTTCCCTGGATCCAAGGTGTAGATAGAAAGAGAGGAAGGGGGGGGGGGCGATGGATGGGGAAAAGAGAGGGAGATGAACAGAAATAAAGCTGAACGTAGCAAGGAAACCAGGTTGTCGGAATGCTCGAACTTTACTGTAAAAAAGCTGATTTCTGTACGTCTGCGCGGTGAAAGAATCTGAAAGGAGAGGTGAGTTTATTTTTTTTATTTTTTTTAGGAAGAGTTTGCTTTCGTGAAATTGATGATTGGACTGTTGGATTGTCGTGTATTGTTCATGCACAAATGATGAGGATTAATTTACCTGCTAATTTGATCTTCATTTTGTTTAATTGTAATACATAATGATGAGGAAAAAAAGGAGAAAATGAAAGAAAAACGCATTTATTTTTGAAGTATCATGTGTTGTCTGCAGCTGCTATGTGAATTATGGTCACATGGATGCGTTAACTGTTCTTCTACTGCTGCTGCATTATCTATTGTTTGTGCTCATTATGTGAGGGAATGCATACATCTTGTGTAGACATGAAGATTCAGCAATATTGGACTTGTTTACCCACAGATGGCTTCTCGGGGGTGGGATGGATAAAGTCTGCTGCCCCCACCTCCAGAGCCCACCTGGCATTGTTCATGAGGGAGTCGTTCTGGCCAAAACATTACCTCACCACTTCATCTACTTATGAATATACTTATGTTCCTGTTGCAGCTCAACGCAGCTTTTCATTTCATTTAGACTCATTGTTTGCGAAACTAAAATCACACAGCAAGTTGGAAAGAATCAGTCCACGTTGCCATAGAGATGCATTTTGTGCAGTGGTATTTGTAAGCTGAAGGATTAGCTCATTTCTTTGCTTCTTCTTTCTGCAACAGTGACTTCATTTTACAGCAAGACTTATAAATGCTGACACGGCACACGTACTGCAAAACAGAATCAAAGATTTGCGTGTCCAAGAAATTAAAAAAAAAAATTTAAAAACCCAGAGAAAGATAAATCATCAAGCTGTGCAATAACCAAGACTCTTTTATTGCATAAGGGAATAATGAATTTGTTGTATGTACATTTGTAAACCAGAGAGAAGGATGTTATTCGTCAAATAAAGGATGTTCCATGTTTGGAGAAGGTTCAACTGGATTTCCAGTTTAAACACAATTTCCTTACATACCAAGATACTACAATCTCTTATCATCTCTTAAGTATTATATTTATAAAAGGACATTTCTCAAACTAAACATACTACATTTAGGATCGCATACTGTTACGATTATTCTAAACAGCGTGTGTCAATTGATTAAAATTTTGCACATTTAGTTTTCGCCTTTCTCAACAAACCTTAAATTAAACAACATTTTGTCACGTTGATGTTTTCACATACGGAATAATATAAAAGAAAATTAAGAAATAATTTTTCTGTGTTATAGATCCAATCCTTCCAACAGGTGTGAAGCTTTGAGAGAGAGCCACCAATTTGGATTTGTGTGCCGTCACCCCATTGGCTGTCTGCCATTCTCCCAGAGGACCTCCAATCCTCTGTTACAGGAAGCTGACTCCTTGGTACCAATTTGCAGTCATCTCCAGTTCATCTCCATCCAAGCGTTGGTTGAATTTAGCTGAGGATTACCTGAATCATTTACTGTCCGAGAGATGCGAGAAACCTTGGGTTGATCATGATCCTGACGCTAAATTAGGGGTTCTGTAAAAGAACACATCCTTGTTGAAGATTTTTTTCGTGACTAAAGCACCAAAAACACCCACAAGACATCAAAAAAACCAACAAACTATGCCTACACCATCTCCTCCCCCATCGTCCTACCTTGAAGCCCGCTCAGTGTTTTGCTTGGGACTGCTGCTCCTGACCCCCTGGGGGCCCTCAGGGGTCATTTGTCAAAATGACACCGAGCCAATCGTGTTGGAGGGAAAGTGTCTGGTGGTGTGTGACTCCACCCCCTCTGCGGAGCCGACGGGTAATGCCCTCGGCATGTCGGTGAGGTCAGGAAGCGGTCGGGTGGCTTTTTCAGCCATTCGTAACACCAACCATGAGCCGTCGGAGATGAGCAACCGCACTATGACCATCTACTTCGACCAGGTTTGTTTCATTAGCGTAAAAGCTCATTACTAAACCATTTAAATGGGGAGTTAAAAAAATAAAATCTTACTAAAAGCTTTTTATTTTGGTCTTTGAAAAAGAAACAAAATGCTTCAGTATGTTTTGGGGGGGGGCGGGTTTCTGCAGCCTCAGTCAAGGTATTCCATCACATTTTACTACCCATGTAATATAGACTTTAAAGTACACATTTTTTAAAAATATTACAAAAAAATGTTTAAAGTCAATCTCATGGTGATGCCAAAGAGAAAAATCCATGATTTCATATGTTTGAAATCATGGATTTTTTTAGAAGAAGAACCTGAAAGGGGCCCAGAGGGAGAACTAATCACTAACCAAGCACCAGAAAGCTCACACTTATCCAGAAATACGCTTTCCTTTTCAAATGTTGTAGATTGTGACTACAGCAGTAGTGTAGCTCAAAGTCTGACTGTTCTTTCTCCTTATCTGCTCGCTGACTCAGATCCTCGTAAACGTCGGCAGCCACTTCGATCCAGCGAGGAGCATCTTCGAGGCGCCGAGAAAAGGAGTCTACAGCTTCAGTTTTCACGTCGTCAAGGTTTACAACCGGCAGACAATACAAGTAAGAACAACAGCTCAGAAGAACAGTTTAGATAGATTTTAGATAAAATTCATTACACCTTTGTCTTCTTGTAATCGTCTCATCTGCTTTGGGGGTCACAGCTGGTTAAGGGCGAGAGACGGGGGTACGCCCCGGATGCATCGCCAGTGCAACGCCGGGCCACGCAAAAGACAAACAACCACTCATGCACACACTTACACCTTGGACAATGTTGGGTGATCAATTCATCTAAATTGCATGTTTTTGGAGGTGGGAGGAAGACAGAAAAAATAAAGAGAACGCACACACACACACACACGAACACACACACACACACACACAAATGGGGAGAACATACAAACTCGACATTGAAAGGACTCAAACCCGGTACCTTCTTGCTCTGTGATGACAGCATAAAGCTGTATTCATCATTTTCCAAATATTGTAATTGTGATATCATTTTGAAGTTTGGTCGTTTTTCTATGTCTATCTACATTTCTCCCTTAAAAACTATTTTTAATTCCATGATTAACATTTAATGTCCCTTGTAAAATTTAAAATCTAAATTTTTATTGTGATTACAATTAATTAGTCCAATCTCACCAATGTCTTTGAAATGATAGATTTCATGTATTTATGCTAACATCAATATCGTATCCACAATAAATTATTACAGCTGACAAACTGCACAGAAGGACGTCTGAACAAACGAGAGATAAGATTTGGATGAGTCACATTTGGAGTTACTGACTGGTTGATTCTGTTATCTTTGGAAGAAACCAGACCTTTTGACCCTGACTCTGTCTCTCAGGTGAGTTTGGTGCTCAACGGTTGGCCAGTGATATCAGCCTTCGCAGGAGATCAGGACGTCACCAGGGAAGCTGCCACCAATGCTGGGCTGGTGATAATGGAGAGGGGGGACAAGGCTTATCTCAAGCTGGAAAGGGGGAACCTGATGGGAGGGTGGAAGTTCTCCACTTTCTCTGGGTTCCTGGTGTTTCCATTGTAGTCCAGATTGATGGTCATTATCAGAGCCGAGGGCAGGAAGAAATATGCCACAGATAAAGACATGGAAGTTGGAAGCGGCGTCAAAATGAATGTATTGAATAATCCTAAATGTCATTTCCATTTAAATTTCCCATTCATGACTTCCTGTCACTCGGTTCTTCCTACTGTAATGTGTCGTCTATGCTTGCTCACACCAGCTGTCAGCCTGTCAGAGGTTTGCATATTTTCTTTAATGCATGAAATACAGATAAATCCTTCAGACGGTTCCATTCTCCAAGTTGGTATGTCCCTTCCTCTGACTGGTGCGATCGATAACTACTAACAACATACTGAAACGTGTTGAATTTCATTGCTCGCCTTGAACATGTCTGTCATTGTTTGAATTTTAAAGCTTTAGACTTTGAGATATTTTCCCAGACGTGTTGCTGCATCAGTCCGTTCCCTGAAGCCATTTATAAATCACTCTACTTTATGGTCTACATGGACAAGCAGCAGTTACAAAATAATTACACGTCTTAAGATCTGCACAAAAATATATTGAATACTTTAATTAATAAAAAGTTTTGTCTGCCACATTTCCACATCTAACATGTCATTTTTTACATTTAAAATATTTTAAAAAACTAGCTAACTAGCATTTATGAAAAAAAAATGCAAAAATGGTTGAATATGTTTTGATGAGACTAGAGAAAAAGAAAAATTAAGGCAACATTTCTCCAGCTTTGTCACCTGGATTACGGTAAAATATGAAAAAATGTATTGGATTTTTAAAAAAGTACTTTTTTTATGCAGTCTTAAATTATTCCTTTTTTTCAGTTTTGCAGCTTGTTATCATTTGAGAATTGACTTTGAAATCTTTGGCATGTTTATCATTTTACAGCAAACCTTTAAATCCCGAAATAATCTTTGACAAAACAAGTTCCAACAGTAGCATTGTCTGTTACTGTTACTTCTCTCACATTTTCTTACATGCACATGCTTGAAACATGTCTTTGTTTAATCCTGATAACATGGCGTCCAAACCACGTCTACTAGACTGTAAATGAGCTCTATAAATCACTTGATACAGACAGACGGTGTTCTGAAAATAGGATGCATCCCTGCTGTGTGCATAAAACATTATATAAAAGGTTTTGCAAAGAAAAACCACAGATCCACACTTTAGTACTGATAGTTTCCTGACTACAGGATCACATGTAAGTATAATCTCAGTATTAAAATTGCAGCTTTAACCTTAAAATGAAACCTGTATCTCCTGTCGTCCTATTGACGCACAGCGATCATGCTTCTCTGCAGCGGACTTGATGCCAGATGGAGGGTTGGCATTGAAAGAAGTTATCCTTCGCCAGAAGCCTGCAGAGCTCATACTGGACCATCACATCCGATTTGTCACCATACTGTGATGCACAGTAGAGGCCTGTGTTCACACTTTGTGAATTCTTTTCTGGAGTGTGAAACACCGAAGACTTTTAAAAATAAAAGAGAATGTGTGACAGAATGAAGCGCTTTGAAGCAATCAACAATTACATGAAACTATAGAAATGATCAATACAGGATTGTCCTCAAAGTACCAACACAATTGGTTCTGAGAGGTTGTTTGAAGGTGAATTGTTCATAAAAGTCATTTTTACACTTTGATCAGTTATCGCCATTTGAGGTCATTTAATATCATTACTACTCTAAATACGTGAGTACTATTCCCTAAGAGTCACCAGAAACAAGGAATAAAATACAGGTACATATCGTTTTGAATGAAGTCGTTCTCGATTCTACAATGGTTTTAAAAAATAGACGGAAAAATAATAATCAAAATAATACAGTTTTGGACTCTCAAAATCACTAGAAAACCATTAAAATATAATGGTATACATAATACCATGTGACTGTAAAATAAATAAGAATAAAAATGTATAATAATATCAAAATGCATACGTATTTTTCCAATATTTACAGTTAAGCATCACTCGTAATTGGCATGAATGTTTTGAACTCATAGTCGGATATGTTGGCATGTGGTTTCTTCATATCTCCGCATGTTTGTAAGTCGAATGTTTGTAAGTTGAGGACTGCCTGTAAAATTTTAAAACGGCACATCATCAAAATTTTTACCGGTGGACTGGAAGCTCTGAGTGCAGACATTTTTATTTTGCAAGCCGTTTTTTATGATTTATATTCTAATTAGGGCAAACAGGATGGGAAATCATGAAGTATTGAAATAAGATTGTTTGGGCCTTTTTACGTTTTTTTTTTTTTTTTTTTACAGCATCACATAACAATACAGTTGTTTCACCATAAGGAAAAACAATGCATAAATATTCCTTACAAGCTTGTCCATTCACTTCATTGAAGATACATCATGCTCCTTTGAGTGAAGTATTCAAGAAAACTCTGCTTCATGGCAGCACCATTGAATCAACTGTAAATCTCTGGATGTCTTCAGCATCAATGTGTAAACAGTTCTGTTCAAACTCCGTCTCATGTTTGTTGAAAAATTATCTCAAAAAATTATATTTAAAAAACATATTAAAAAAAGTCTATAAAATGAATATATTTCTATGGTTACATGTCTTAATGTGCTTCCTGACTGACATGTTCTGTAAGTCTAAACCAACAGAAAGTATGAACAGGTTCATATTAATAATTCTACTAATGTGCACAAGGCACATTATGAACAAATAAAAATTATTTGCGAAGAAGTTGTTCTGCAGTTTGCACATTAAGTAGAGTGGCAAAGTAAAAGCTGTTAAAAAAAATATCAAAACGTAATTTTAAAATAAAAACTTCTTCAGATCTGAAAAAGCAAAAACCAAAAGGATTTTTAAAAAAACTAAACAAAACATAGCAACAACCTAGGGACCTTCCTGTCCTCTGAGAAGTGACGATTGAAACAAATGAAATTTGAGAACTATTAAAGTCAACTCATCCAAGGCCTCCGGTCTTCTCCTTCCTGTTTCGTGAGTGTGTCGGTGGAAGGTCAACACTGGATGGTGCTGTTGGGTGGCGTTTCCTCTCTGAGGAATCTGCAGCGTAGATGTGCATGGTGTTGTTGTTCCCATGCTGGAATCCAGTCACGTTGCTCAGATGGATGTGGACTCCAAGTGCAGGAGATTGATGGCAGGGGAGGGCATCAGGGCTGGAGAACTGTCGCTGTATAAACAATATTGATCTCAGACACAAAGTACACTAAAAAATCACTTTTGTAAAGATGAATAAAAGAATTAAAGCAGGCATCTTGGAGTCCATAGTATGGGAGGGAGCTCAGTGATGTCAAGGTTTCCTGATGAAGATAATCAGCTGCAGTTATTAAGTAAGTTATAATTTAATAATATGAGTTTTTAAATAATTACATGTGCTAATACTTTTAACAAAAGTAAATAGTGATGGAAATGGTTAAATTTGGTGTTTTTATTAAATAAATTATCGTAACAACACTGACTGCATCAGAAGAGATTGTTTCTTAAGTTTCTTAATCTTATCGAGAAGAAATTATAAAATGCTGTTTTGGAGTCAGAAAGATTTAAAGTAACCAAGAAATGGAGAGATTATAACTCGGAAATCTTTAAACTGTAAAAAAAACCCTTGTGAGATTTTTCCCACTTTAACACAATCTTTAATGCAGTTATGCAAATTGAATAAGGATGCCTCACCAATCCAGAACAATTCAACAGATGTTTTCGGCTTGCCCAATCACTTTAGTTCCTTTTTTCTGGACGTCAGTGCATGATGTTTTGCAAAACTAAGTAAAAAAAGTCCTTTAATGAAAGAAACAAGAGGAACATCACTCCTGGATCTTTTGCTCATTTAAAATGAGATTAAAGGCACATTCAGTCCAAAACGTTTGAAACAACTGGAAACTATGGTGACTGGGTACACATCGCTACCGATTCGGCAACTTTCTAAAGTACAGTATTTTTCATACTTTAAGGCGCACCGGACTATAAGGTGCACCTTCAATGAATGACCCATTCTAAAACGTGTTCATATACAGTATAAAGCACACTGGATTATAAGGTGCATCTGATTGTAAGGTCCACCTTTGATGAATGGCCTACTTTAAAACAGCTTTCATATATAAGGTGCACTGGATTATAAGGAGCACTGTTGGTTTTTGAGAAAATTAAAGGCTTTTAACTGCGCCTTATAGTGTGGAAAATACTGTACTCGCCTAATATGAGAGAACATACCTCAAAGTGTGCTGGACCATGTTTACCAGCATTTTGAGGTAACGCTTCATTCAGCCTGGAATCTGTAGGTTGAACGTGTTGTTGGTCTGACCTAAAAGCCTGCTGGGAAATATGGGTTGCTCTCTCTTCAGATGATTTCCTGGTCGAAGGTGATGAGTGAATGGGGTGGACAGATGATACTTTAACTCTGTGGTCAGTGGATGCTCTGTCCAGGTCAACATCATTCAAGCTTGGAGGTTGAGGTGAATGTGAATCTGAAATCAGAATCAGAATCCATTATTATGAAAGGGAAAACCAGTGACAGATGGTGTGTTTGATGTGTTCTTTGGGGGCTTCCATGCAGATTCAACACAAGCTTCCATTTTACCTTTGAATACGTCTTCTTGACTTGTCATCCAACCAGCTACCATTTCCTGCAATAAAATAGAGAAAATATGAACCACCATCCTACAGTATGTTCCTGGACTATCTTTGAAATCAATCGATTATGGTTCTCTGACATCAAATTTAGCTCTAGAGCAAGGTATTCCTTACTTAAAGATATTAAAACTAAACAAAATGCAAAATTTGTGTCTTACAATCATTATTATTATTATGAGAGCTATCAGTATGAGAGCTACCACAGAGTTAACAAGCTGGCTTGGATATTATCCGTGATCAGCTCTGCAAGTTTTGAATGAGATTTTTTTTTAAAAAGGGAATTATGCTGACTAATCAAATATACGACCAACCTCTCGGCAGATTTTTTTAAAAATATTTTGTCATGAACGGTAATCTAATACTGTAAAACTGAAGTAGTTACGTCTAAAAATTCCCCTGGTGCGGCAGGATGTGACTGCTTTAAAAAAATTTCCTGTGGTAGAAAAAAAACGTTCATGCACAAACACCACAGCATTGAAAAATTTCTGACAAAAAAAAAAAAGACAGCATTTCACAACATCACATTGTGAGCCAAAATATCTGAATCTTACCTGGACTGGTGGGCGTCCTGTTGGTACGTCATAGATATTTACAGCTTCAAGCCTCATACTCACTGCTAAAAAAACCCAAACCAAATTGCAATAATTTAACCTAATGCTTGAAAATTAAATATAAAATGTCTTGTAGCAGGATTAAGAAAAGACTATTTAGATATTTTACAACAATATGACTCTGTCATGCACTTTAAAGTTCCCCAAAACCTAGTAAGTTGACTTTTGGTATTAGAAAAGTTTACTTATTTTCCTCAGTTTAACAAAACAAAGCATAATAGAAGAGTTTATGTAGTCAAACTTTTGTGATCTTGTGTCACTAACTTATAACAAGCTAATAAATTCAATATGCAAAAATACAAATACAGGATGTAGGATTCAGATATGAATTATCTTAAAAATAAGGGAACACATTTATTATAAAAACTGACCTGAGGCCCCAGTGATACACATCTGCTGAACCTGTTGTGTTAAACTTCGTTCCCTCTCATCCTGGAAAGAAGAAGTGAAAAAGTGACTCAGGCAGTGTCATACACCGATGAACTGCTGGATCATGGCAAAATTCTTCAGCGTGTCAGCATATCTAATGTGTTTATGAGGAGACTTGTCCCTTACCATTTTCTTTAGCACCTGATGGACTGCGTCAACGATTGAATGTTTGTGCATTTTATACAGTTCCTCTGTCTCAGTTGTGCACACTGTAAACAAGGGAAAAACGTAACATGAGGGCGACGACTCAGAAACTAGTTATATGTGTCAAGTCGTCATTTTAAATAGTCTGGTTTCTGTGTTGTCCACACACCTCTGATTAGATCAAAACTGTGGCAAAACATGAATAAATGTATGGGATAAATTCTAGCTAGTAACAATTATTTTGATTTCTTTCTTATCAGTTTTCCTATTTCCTTTTTTTTCTAATAGGCATTTTGCAAATTCAAAACAACAAAGCCAAAATGTCATTGGCTGGATCTCAACAGTTTTTTTATTGTTTGTTTTTTTCAAGTATTTGATCATAAATTATTGGACAATGGGATACATGGGAGATCAGCTGAAATGTGATTGGTCCCTGAAGTGCCCCTTTCCTGATATCTGTCTTTTACTTATTTTTTTGTTGGAAAAGAAGGTTACAATAGAAATACTTAAGTTTAAGACATTTGATGTCATGACTTCTTACAGATTTTTTTCTATTCTACATATTGGGTAGAAAAGCTTATCTAAGTCTTAAATATACTAGCAATAATCCCATAATTTATCACGGTAAACATGTTGTCTCACCATAGGACGTGGGCCTCTGGTTGGGTTTTGAGTCCCAGCATTTCTCCATGAGGTTCATCAGTCCAGTCAACCCTGCAATCCCTGCAACCTGGCTACTGATCTCATCCAGCGATGGACGGTCTCCTTGTGGGATGCGAAAGCGCACAACGCTGGACAACACATCTGCAGTGGAGAGCGGATTATGTTTTGCATCAGCATGACAAGTTTTTTAGTTTAGAATGAGTCTGAGACAGGTGGAAAGAAAAAAGAAATAGTCACGTACTTGCATATGGTTGTTTCCCTGTGACTATGGACCATAAGAGTATACCATAACTGTAGGAGAGACAGACATTTTCAGTCTATTATTTAGATAGTCTGCATTTTTTTGCTAATGATCAGCTCTCATCTGAGAGAAGCCTCACATTTCTGTTTAAAATATACTTTTTTATTGATCTTATGTGATATTCTAATAATTCTTTGAGACTCAGAATTTTGAGTTTTCCTTATTTGTAAGCCATTATCAAAATTTAAAGAAATAAGTGCTTGAAATATTTCACGCCATGTGAAATGAATCAGTAACATACATTGGCTTCACGTTCTGAATGAATGACAAAAAAAATATGGAACTTTTTCACTATATTACATTTTTTTGATATGTATGTACATGTATATGATCAATAAATATTACTGAAGAACAGGTTTGCTGGTAATGTACCTGTAGATATCAGAGGCCCGGGTGGGGCTGTACGATATGTCGAAGGCTTCTGGTGGCATGTAGCTGATTGTTCCCCCTTCGTCTTCGCTGTCTTTTTTAGAAGCCCGTGTGACGCTGTGGTAAAACCGAGCAAGGCCAAAATCTGTGAGCTGGGGTGAATTGTAAAAGGAGAAGAAATTACTATCAAAAAGGAAGGAAGAAGTCAGTGGAAGAGAAACCGAACACAAAGTACAATTCAGCTTGAATGTTCCTTCATTCCTGGACTCACTTTGGCGTTGATGTAGGAGTCCAGCAGCACGTTGCTGGGCTTCAGGTCCAGATGGAGCAGGGCAGGAGAAAGACTGTGGAGGAAGTTAATACCAAGAGCCACTTGGTGAGCCAGTCTGTAGACCAGCGGCCACGGTGGTGTTCCATGTAAAGTGTCCTGACAGGGAAATTCAAGATTGGTTCCACGGTTAGAACACAAACAGCCAGTGGTGATTGTACAAGAGCCTTTGAGAAGAGTTATGAATTAACTATGCATTGGAAAAACAAAAATAATATTGTTTTTTGGAAACTTTCTTGACACAAATGCAGACAAGACAAAAAAATAGCATGTCAGCAGCTCCGAGAGCACATATGAAAGGAACAGCTGCTGTTTACCAAAAAATTCTGTTCACTATTGTTGTTAGCAAAGTATTAGCACCCTAACATTTTAAAATGAGAAAATGATTGGAATTAGCTTTTAAAACTTATGATTTACAACAAACAAGTGACTAACAATTATTTATTTATTAGCTTCCTCTGAACCGTTGGAATTTTCCATCCTTTTGCACTTTTTTAAATACAGGTCAGTCTCATGCAGGAGTAAACAAAACACGCGTCTAACAGCAAACCATGGAATTTATCCCTTGAGATAAATCGTGTCGCTAGCTGTTGCAAACTAATGCTGGCAATGTAATGTCTGATTTCAGATCATTTGTGGCCTTTAAAGAGTCTTTTATGAGGACTTTCTGTACAAGCTAAAAAAAAAACTGACAATAAAGGCGAAAATATTGGAATATGCGCTAGCTCCTGATCCTTCTCCAAAACATAAATTACTGTTCAATCACAAATAAAGTTTAGCCTTGGTCTTATCATGCAATATTTATTCTGTAGTTTAGTAGTTGAAGTTGTATGGTCAAAGCTTGAATACAGAATGCGAAAAATAAATCAAAGAATAAATCCAGTTTTGAATGCAGGACATGCGGCTACCTGTAGGGAGGCTAGTGAACCTCTCTCCATGACCTCCATGACCAGACCCAGCTGTACTGAGGGACCAGAGGAAGGCAGTCGACCCTTGAACATCCCGAGGACCTGAATAACATACGGGCAGCTTCCTTGACACATCATCTGGATCTCACGCAGCAATGATGTGCTATTCCTGTGAGGGATCATCGGCATCATGAGTATCTCACATTCTGTTTGGAGGTCCATAGATGATCTTTGAAAATACTTACCCATTATCGTGGTAAAGCAATTTAATGGCCACGTTACAGCACCACTTTCGATGCCTAGCTTTGTAAATTTGTCCGAAACCTCCAGAGCCAATGACTTCCCACTCCGTCAGGGAAGTGTCTTCAACGACGTGAAGAGCTGGGTAGCTGGATAGTTCCATAGCTCACTGGATGAGGAGATGTATCATGACTATTAAATTCTAACACATCTGATTTTTTTGCCTTAAAAAAAAAAGATCCTTTTAGCAATTTTTCCTTCATTTTGAGACACCCCTCATGTAACGATATTGAATTTAGCAGAATAATAGAAGGACAACTCTGCAACAGAGTGGGTTTGAGGACTTGAAGTGGCTTAAAAAATAATCACAAGTTGCTCTTCCTTGATTGCATTTCATTGATTTTAGACCGGAAAGGCTCTCACGACTTTGTTGTTCTCGTTTTAGTTTCAAAATAAAAAAGATATCCTTGAAGTTACAATCTTAACACAACAGACTCATTTTATGTAGCTAATGTGACTAGACTGATAACAGGATAAACGGTTGAATCCAATAAAAAGAGCAATGTTATAATCAAATGAATATCACCCTTAAAAATGCTATCGTAAAAACAATGACAATTATTGAAATAGGGAAAGAACTCACCCTTAGGGAAATACTCTTCTTCCTCATGATTCAACTCTACCAACCAAGGTAAAAGAGCCTGAGAAGCCTCATGGTTGTTGGGTTTCTGGTGAATGTACAATCTCTGGTTCATTGTAAGCAAGCAAAAGCAGAAGTGAAAGCCTACATCCCAACAACCCTTATTTTACTTCTGCTTCTGGATTGCACAGTGTGGTGACAAAACCTGCTAGTTAAATTTAGCACTTTCCTTGATCAGATTTGCTGAGATTAGAGTTGCTTAAGTCACTGTAATTTCTAATTCACCAGTGGGGCTTTCCTGACGTGACTCAAAACTGAATCAAACTTTTAGAAGGCATCTTTTTTTCTTTTTCTTTTTCTTATTTAGTGTGGATCAATTTTTCATTTTAGATCACATGACTCTCTTGAATGTTGACAAAGGAGGATCTTACTTGCAAAATGACTTACAGTAAAAGGATGGTTTGAATAGAATCAGTGACTTAGACCAAAAGACCGCAGAATGCATTCTATTACAGCTGCTCCACTACAGTGACTGTGATCTGCATTGGTGTTTCTAAAGATACATCTGTAGAAACAAATAAATGGCCAGGAACAAATAAATGTAGGTTGAAATGTGACCTGGGGATCATTTTTAACCCTAAGGGGTCCTGACTCTAAATGTTCATAACCTTGCAGCAAATATTGGTCAATAAAAACTGCAGATGTCACACAAAAATCTTTTTAAACACATGTTAAAGGACTGGAAAGTTGTTGTAACAGTAAAATCCAGGTTGCCAATCGGTTTACACATTGTTCATATATAGTAAACAGTAATTACTTATAAACTATTAAACTTAACACTTAAATCTATAAATGTGTAAGATTAGAGTAATGATCCGTGTATTTCTTTTTTAGTAATACAGTCAGAAAACAAAAAAAAAGTGTTAAAATCTTAACTCAATCATGTGATCATCTTATTCATGTTATAACTACACTTTTGAGCTGGTATAAAGGAGTCCGGCCTTATAAATCTATTACGTTTTTAAGTTCAAAGCTACTGTCATATATCCAGCATGAGGGAGTGAAAACATAAATACCAACCAGACCCATAGATAATTCTTTGGGGGCTTCCTTATTCGTAGCAGTGGGAAACTGAAAATGTTGTCTTGTGTCCATTTCTGGATTTAACAAACACACATCACCTGTCAAGAGTGATGAGACGAGGTCCAGTGGGTTTTGATCAAATCCTAACAGCAGAAAAAAAGAAAGGAAAAAAAAGGGAGTTTTTGTGTGAAGTGAATCTGTAAATTTTTCAAACAGGTAAATTTACAAGAAAAAGTTTCTTTTTCTTTCTTGTCAGTAAAGCAAACACACTGGTGTCTGATTTCTGAGGACTCAGAGAAGACAGGAATGTGCGGCTCCACCAACAGGCCTGTCCCTGAAAACCATGAGTTCGTCTATAAAGAAGGAAAACCCCCACTTGTGACGTCACGGGAAAACCCCCAATCTCCAACCCGATGTCAACAAAACCGTTTTCCCAGTTATATTATTAAACATACACTTTTAAAACGTCCCAACTTTTGATCATTATCTTCGTCACACCATCCGGAGTGAGCGACATGTCACCGACAGCGCTGCCCGTCGTCCGGTCGACATGTCGGGCTTAGTTTCGGTTCGGTCGTCGGGCTTTCCACCGGTGACCGACTTCCTCATCCGCTCGGCGGCGCAGCGGCAGCGGCAGCAGCAGCAGCGGCATCGGAGACGACACAGGGTGCCCACATTCCCTCGGGCGATCGTGTCGTGGATCAACAGCATGTTTTGAACTGTTTTTGTCCGGAGCTGGAAACGAAACTGGAAGCGAGCAAACCGAACGTAAGCAGACCGACCCGGAGACGGTGCGATCCACTCGGGGGGAGGAGGGGGTCGTTTTATCGCGTGTTCCGATCGGTTCTAAAGCGATGTGTCGGTCTCCATGTGTTCCAGGAAAGGTTTATTTACACCAAAATCACTTCAGCTGAGATGTCGGGTTTTCTTTTTCTTTCTCGTTGCTGCAACTTCGCAACTGCGTCGGTGAACGAAAGCGATGGCAACGATCAACAAGAAAGAATTATAATAAACCGAAGGTAGGATTGACGTCACGGCGAGAACTAAAAAGTTTATAACAGTGTATAAATGTAGTATATATTATATACAACAATAAAGTTTATATATATATATATATATATATATATATATATAATACACTGTGTATATATATAATATACTGTATATTTTATATGTATATATATGTATATATATTTTGATTTTATGAAGCAACACGTTATTGAAAAGTCAGGATGATGCAGCAGGACTGGTAGAGGTGTGGAATGCTCCACAACACCTGATGACATCATTGCAATGGTGATGTCATTCACAAGCCAATGTTGGGGAGGTCCACGTGTTAATGGGGCTACATCCCATAATATCGTCAATGTACTGTATTCATAGCATAATATGAGCATTCTGTACGTGCAAACTCTGTAGTCCTCTCTCTGGAGGGAGGGTGCATGGATGGTACCTGCTCTGTTTAGTTTTGAAAAAGATGATATTTATTTGCCATGCATGTTTAATCAATATGTCGGTGAGGTAATGGTGGAAAATTGATGGATTTTGCTGTAAAAGTAGGAAGATCAGTGGACATAAAAAGGGGCAGTCGCACCACTGACTCTGTGGGTGTTAAAAACGGAGCACCCGTTACTTTATGTTACTGTCTGTTTCTTTTTTTTTTGTCTCAGACTATCAGGTACAGCCTCAGATTTGATCTACATTCATTCTGTAGCAGTAAAGGTATTCAAAGATAGGGATTAAACTCATTTTTTTGGTCATATATTTTGAATTTTAACACCAATATAAATAAAGGCTGTAGATCTGAAGTAAATGAAGCACTGAATACAAAATCTCACCATAAATACTGCTATGAATATATACTAAATATGTAAAATGCAGGTCACCGCCAAGGCATATTGTTGTCACACTGAAGCAAACCCAGTTGCTTTATAACAGAAAAAAATGTTGTGAAGAAACACACAAGCATTACAAAAGTCCAAAAGTAGCTTTTTATATCAAATCCCTTCTATTCCAATAATAACCAAGACTTCATGTGACTCAGAGAGTTGAATTTATTAGGTTTAGCCACCAGTTTGAGAAGAATTTTATCATAATGTTGTAGAAAATCCATTGAGCTGACATGGTTCACGGCCTTCCACTATCTCCACTATGAGATAAGCAGAGACACACTGAAGCAGACACAAACTCACAGATGGCCGTAGTAGCAGAAGACGGAAGGTGCGGGATGGGCTGAAAGGGAGCATTTGTGTTATACAAATCTGTATGAAACTGCCATTGTGCTGCTGATTGTGAGGTCAGCCAGGAGGTCAATGAGGCCTGCAGAGAAGGACTCGCAGGAGATGAAATGCGGAGTTCTAGGAGCCCCAAACATCCACCTTTCAGTTGACATAAGATGGTTTTGTTATTTTTATTACTTTGAATAATGCTGGCCACTCCTCCCGGCCCAAACCTACAGGTAAATGAATAAAATAAACAGATATTCCAAGTTAATGTATGTCTGTCCTGTTAATAGACTTAAGGAAAAGTGAAAAGCATGTGTTAATGGAATATGGACAGATGGAAAAGGCTTATTTTCAATGTGATAATCAGCGTGTGTGTGATAGTGTGTATGGTATGGGGAGCGGCATTGATTTGGAGTGCGATAAAATATACAGAGATAGAGAAAGTGAGGCAGGAAAGTGGAACTCAGTGAATAGTCATTGGAATAAACCCACAGAGTAAGGTAGGGATTTTTGTTTTACATTATTTAGGTCACTGTGCACTGGCTGGTTACCAAGAAGAGACAATGGGAGTTAACCTGAGCAAACAGAGTGGAGGAATAACTCCTGCTGAACTAGTGATGCAAAAATATCCAACAGTGTTTGAACAGGTGGCACAAAATAACCTGTGGAGGAATGAAATAGTCAGTAAATGGCACATTTGATCTGGTGGGGTTTTTTTACATAAATGGGAGCAGAACTAAAAACCAAAGACAACAAAACGACTACAAATGTTGGAAAAGTAACAGAAGAACTCAAAGCTGAGAGGGATGAAATATTTTAAAATGGAAGGAAGGCAAACAAAAACTTATGGCATTACAGAAAGTAAAAACTCAAAAGAATGCTACCCCCACAGCACCAAGGTCAGAGGAGAGCAGATACCTGGAGGATTTACCACTGAACTGAAAGAAAAGAAAGCAAGACTAACACACACAAGCCAAACAAAATTGTCACCAAAAGCTTTAAAGGATTTTTTTTGTAATTAATTTTTTTTTTCTGCAGGATGATCAACTCTTTGTGGCTGATTTAAGACCCAAGGGATGGATGGTGAGAGAAGCGATGGAGGCAGAGGAGAAGCCGAGGTGGTGGATGAGTTTGCGTGTGCTGGGATGCTGCGTGGGTCCCTGAGCTCCCTCCACAGTACCGTGGAACGGATCTTCAGGGTGACGTTTGACATCGGAGTGGATGAGTTGTCTCATGGCAACAACGGGCAGATCTGGCTGAAACTACGAGGACAGAGCGACTGTGTGAAAGCTGCAAAAGTACGTTGTGAATTCCGTGTTTTCTAGCACGCCCAGCTGTGGTTGTGTAACAGTTTGTACACCTCGGTTTGAAAAGTCGAAATTATGCGTAGTGTGAGTCTACAGTGTTCTTAGATAAGAGGCACTGGTAGAGAGAAATGACTCACCAAGGGTTTTTAAAAGATTTAAAGTCTCCGTCTCAGACTGGCAACATAAAAGTCATAAAACAAGTCTTTCTCTGTCTGAAAGCTAATAAATAAATAAACAGTGATCACATGATTTGAGTATTTGAGACTTTGACCCACGCTGTGCTCAAAATCAGTCTTTTCTGCTGACACATTTGGGCAGAGCCGTATGTTTGAAGTGTTTTCACATTAACTTTTCATTACATTTTCAAGTGAGATTAATCTTCTATTAAAGCCCTGCAGTTCAGCCAGATGTCCACTTACACCTGCGTGACTGAGAGACGTTGTTCTCTCAGTTGGAAATGATTAAATGTTCCATGTTACTATTATTAATGATAAGAAAATGTTTAAGCTTCACGGTTTTTTTTGGCAGCTGAGCAAACATTCGTTGTCAAATTGCTCTTTTGAAATAGCAGCCTCTGTAACACAGTGCTGTACTGTGTTTGTGTGGTGTTTAATGTTGTGTTTTATGTATATATATATACAAATATATTCTATTCCAACAAGATTTTACTCAGTAAAAATAGAACACTACAATAATGACACCGTATACGTATCTCTTGTAGCTGTTTGTGAAGGGAGTTCTGAACCAGGAGGAGCAGCAGGAGGTTTCCTATCCTCGGGTTCTTCACTGTGTTTTCTGTGGAGCCAGAGGGCTGTTCATGGACTGCCTGATGAGAAGCACCTCAGCACATATAGTGGTGAGTGTTGTATCCATTTATTTCTACTAAGTCCAAGGTTGCTGAGGAAATAGGATAGGAATTTATTTATTTGTTTAGCAAAAATAATGATGGGAAAAGTGGAAATTAGAAGTCTGCTGGTCTTTGTACTGACATACCTCCAGACAAAGAGAAATTAATAAGTGGATTATATAACATATAAACCAAAAATGAGATGAGAGTGTTAGACCAGGGATTTTTGAATCAAAAGTTATGACTCTTATCATAGGATTTAAAATTAAAAGCCTTCAAATTTGGGTTAGTTACTTGTAAGCTTCTGACTTTTTACTCCTTAAAATAAAATGATGTTGAATTAGCTTCTAGCTTTTTCTTTAAGCAGGAGCAAATTCTGAAAGTGAAGAAAATCTGGTGATAAATTTAAAAAAATCTCAAGAATTTTTCACAACTGACAACATAATCATGTGTCACCATAGATAATAATTTGTAATCCCTCACAGATTCTTCATTGGCATAAGCGTCTCTCAAAAATGTGCAATATTTTATTGGTGGTGCAATTATAAGATAATATGTCAAAATTCCATTCCTGTTACGCTGCCTAGAAATTACATTATTAGTCAATATCACCATGATGTCATTTGATAAAATGTGTCATACCCCATGTGTAGCAATGCCCTCATTTAATACTGTCACTGGAAATTTTGTGAAAACATAAATTTTGACAACCTTCTTTTCCCTTTTATTTATCTTTGCTTCAGTTTGAACTCATATTTTAAATTGTATTAATTGTTTTCATGGGCAACATACACCTGGAGGCTAGCAGGGAACCTCTGCTGATACACTAAACCACCCAAATTACTATTTTATAACACTTCTGAGATGTTTTCTGTCACAAAAAGGACTTAAATAAATGTCATTTGTTTTCTTCTCACCAATACAGGTTGGCTCAGTAGGTTTCTTGCTTATATCAGGCCTTGCGGAGCCAGTGGTTCGAGCCTACTCCCTTGTTACTGAACTGGTGGAAAGGTATGAGGGCACACAGTCCAGACGCTCTGAGAGTGGGGACAGGGGCTCAGGCGAGTCTCTGGATTCACGTCGGGCCTTCAAAACTCTTGTGGAGAAATGGGATGACAGGCACACCCTGGATCTGCTGGTGTTACCAGGTTCAGTCAAGGAAATCCTTCTGGATTTGGTGAAAGAAACCGGCCTTGGATCAGACCCCAACCTAGCACTGAAGCAAGAAAATCCAAATGCAAGTTCACACCAGGATTCGTTGAGGAGATGGGATGGCCCTGCTGATCGGTGGATTGAAGGGATGATAGCAGGTAAAAGGAAAGACTCTGCAAACAAAGATTCCTTCTTCCAACCTGTTTCCACATCTGGAGTCTCGCGTGGGAGCGCAGAGGGGGCTGAGGAAGGATTGGCTTCTTCACAGGAAGTTGGAGAGGAGGATCAGGTGAAATCAGTGGCATCTACAGGTGCCGAAGCGCGCGATGGACAACGGGAGGAGGAGGAGGAGGAGGAGGAGCAGAAGCTCCAGTTTTTGCTCCTTTTAAAGTTCTTCACAGCCATGGGGTACACAGACGACGTTGTGACACGAGTCCTCACCAGAACCGGACCCAAAGAGGCCTCGCAAATACTGGACTTGGTTCAGCAGGAGCAGGATCGTAGTGACCAGGAACAGAAACTTGACCATAGCCAGGCAAATCACCTAAATGAAGCCGGCACCACCTTGAAACAAAGTGAGATGAACCAACCTTGCGAGATGGAGCACAGAGAAGGTGATCAAATGACAGAACTGTTAAATAATAATGGAAAGGAGGGAGAAGTTTCCAACGAAGAGGGAGGTGGAGCGCCAGGAAGCACGAGACTGTTTGAGGGAGATGGTAGCATTGACAAAAAAGAGGAAGGACAGGAGGAGGACTTTGTCTTGGGGGTGTTGAAAAAAGCTGCTGCCAGCTGTGGGTACATGGAGCAGAAAGTAGCCAAAGCCTACAACATGTTTCCTGATAGATCCACTCACCAGCTGCTCCTGGAGCTGCAGAGAGATGGAAGCAGTGAGGACGATGTTTCCAGGGAAAGACATGAAGAGATGGATGACGTGGTTCTGGGTAAAGGACGACAACAGTTTGGACCAGTAGAGGATGAAAGAAGAGGAGAAATTGAGTTGTTCATACCTGCAGAAAAGAGGGAATCTAATGATAAGGGATGGGTAGCAGCGCCAAAATTAAATGTACCTCTCCCGGAGCCAGATTTCTTTACTTGGATTAATAAACCCCAACAAATTAACGCAATTCCGTATATGTCACAGCCAAAGCTACACCAGCCTCCCACGACACAAACTCCACACCAAAACATCCTGGCTGAAGTCAAAGGACCACCAACGTCTACTTATCCGTCGTCTTTAGAACCTACACAATCCAATAAACAGAACTGTCAAACCAATCACTGGCTTCATCCACCCACTTCGAAACAAACTCGCGTAGCGCATGACGGTGTCTTCAATGCAAAGTCACACCCTTCTAACTCTGTAAAATTAGCACTCCGGGAGCCTCAACCCTTCCCAGGTAAAGACTCGTCTTCTTCTAAGAGAGCAAAAGACAGGTGGGGAGTCACGGCTGCCTCTTCCGTGGTGGTGACCGGGCAGCAGCGTTTCCTCGAAAGCTTGCAGAAGCCTTTTGAGCTGAAGCTGACCGACGAGCCTGGAGACCCGAAGCTGAGGACGATCATCATCGACGGGAGCAACGTGGCCATGAGGTGGGGAAACTGATGGAGGCCATGGTAATTACCTTAACTCTCTTGTGTAACTCTAATAGTACAAATATTGTCCCATGTTGTCCACAGTCACGGCTTGAGTCAGTTCTTCTCCTGTCGAGGAATCGCTCTGGCTGTCCAGCACTTTTGGGACCGAGGTCATCGTAACATCTGCGCCCTTCTTCCACAGTGGCGACAGAAAAGCAATCCCAAGGCAACAGGTACTGCTTCCTGGGGCTCTTGTATTTTTATTTTTTATATTTTTTCAATGTGGTGTCACAAGATAAAGAGATTTAATAAAGGGCTCTGTGGTTCTAAGCAGGCGAGCTGTTTGTCCTACAGCAGCAGGTCAGAATTAGGCAGACAATAGTGGTTGAGAATTTGCTTTTGCCCTTCATTGCAGATTAAAAATAGTGTTGTCCATTCCTTCTTTCTAGAGCAACACTATTTACAAGAGCTCCAAAAGCTGGGCATGGTCTCCTACACCCCATCCAGAGAAGTCCAGGGCAAGAGGATCATCTCGTACGATGACAGGTCGAGAGATGTCCTGTGTTTGTTTGCAGTAGACAACGTTTAGGTGACACATTCAACTTTGATCAATATCCTGTTGTGCGTAATGCTCCTGTTAAAACAGAAGAACATGTGATCTGTGGTTGAAAAACAGGATGTTGTTGAAAAAGAGCTGAAGATAACTCTCCACATGATATAATGATAATAGTAAGGATGCGACACAAGTATATTTTAAACTACAGTGCCATCAGTTCTACAAGCAAGTTGAATGAAGTGTGCACACTAGTTACATAACAAAAAGTTTCTATCTAATTGATTAAACTGCTCCCACAAGGTTAAGTTAAGGCTGGATTGACTGGACAGGATAAATAATGAGGGTCACACATACATAAATTTTGAGAGTCATCCCACACAGAGTTAGTTTTTTCATTTTCTATGCCAACACTAGAAACGGAAGTACACATCTCCAGGGTTTACGACCACTAATGTCAAATTTTAATCTCCCGTCATTTGAGCTTTGTCACATTCTGTTTTCTCACCACAGATTAATGCTTCAGCTGGCACAGAAGACAGACGGCGTGATCGTTACCAACGACAACCTGAGAGATCTTTCAGATGAGACCCCTGTTTGGAGAGACATCATCAAAAAAAGGTATGAAAAGACAAACTGACATGTGGTAGTTTTTATTGCCTGAATGACAAATGTGTCACGGAGCACAAAATAACATTTTAAATCAGTTACCACAAAAAATCCCAAATTACAGAGCAGTTTACTCTTCTGCTTTCTATTCTTTTAGATCTGGTCTTTAGTTTTTTTCCTCTCCAAATAAAATCTAATTGTGAAAGAGTCACTGACTTTCAGTTCAATTTGACATTATTCATGTCACACACCGATATAGATATGTTATACATATACCAAGTCATTATTGCAATATTTTAAATGCATATTTCTGATTTTACTTCTTATAGTTTTGTGTAAGAAACATTTCAAAGTAGGATTTGTACTCAAACTTTAATGTGTGGAACTTACGCTGTATAAAGGATGAAAATCTTTCCACCAGGACTACAGTCAATTTTTTTTTGTAGCCTGATTAAGTGCTATGCTTCCCAGACTCCTGCAGTATACCTTTGTTGGGGATCATTTCATGGTACCAGACGACCCACTAGGCAGAGGGGGACCTCACCTGAACGACTTCCTGCGCTCAGATCACAGGTATTAAAGCACGTACATCATTTGTTGGAGTGTGAAATCATAATTCCCTTTTCTCTAAAATAGTATGTTTACTTCCTCTCAGTACTCCTCAACCAGGGAACCACTCCTTTGCGGGTGTTTCCACCACTTTCCCTTCCTTCAAGAGTCCACGCTCTCAAACCGAGGTCCTGCACTTCCGTGACCGAACACCAGGAGGAGCTGTGGATCCAGCAGCAGGAAGCAGCAAGATTAGAGGGGGAACCAATGAGTGGGAAATAGGACACCAGCACCAGGCTGGAAGGGACAGGAGTGTAGAAGAGACAGCTAGCCTACAGAAGCAGCTCTATCTGGTTTTTGCGGGTCAGGAGCACATGGTGTCGAGGGTGCTGCTGCACCACCCCAAAGAAACTGATGTCAATGTGCTGTCTGGTCTGATCCTGGAGCAGATGGAGACCTAGATTTATTGAATTCATGGTGTTTTACCTTGTCGGACTCACACTTTTCCTGCTGAAGGCAAACAAACGTGTTCCCACCACGATGTATCACAGATTTTCTTTAGATTTACTAAAGAAAATCTGTTCTTCATCTCAAGTTGCTGTTCTTTTCCTCCATGTTGTCAGATAATAGTTTTAAAGTATATATTGTTTAACAATAGTTTGTCCATTCTTTTATATTCACAGTAAAATATCAACAATTTAAATGGGTTCTTCAAAACAACAAATGATTGAACAGCCATCAGAACTAGGCCTTTTTGAAACGTGTCGACAAAAAGCTTTAAGACCCAACTAGAGATGTTTAGTGTCCAAACAGGAACTAGTAAAGACTGCTTACAAGTAAAAGGCTTCCCATTAGCAGACCTGATTTTACTGTTTCTGTCTCCTCTTTCCAAAGCAACCTTTCAACTTCCAGTCATCACTATTCCTTCATCTGCCTTACCTCCATCCTTCTCTTGGTTTTTAGCATACTGTGTTAATTTTAATCTACTCAAGTCGAAAGGATTGAATCAGAAAATTGGAGGTTGGGAGAGATTCTAACAGCTGTTTGGACCTCCACCCACAGTGTTCCGACACATCAGACACGTGTCTACATTCCTTGATTAGAAAATTTGTACTTTGTGTTTAGTTATGATTGGATAATTTTACCATTCTATCATGTTAAAGTAACCACACACACATTTCAGCAGCTTCATGGAGGTTTGCCTGGTCTTCTAAAGGCTTATTGAAATGTGTATGTTTTTTCATCATCTTATCTGCTGTTCTAGAGCTCATCCATACATAATGATTGATGTCAGTTATTGCAAGAGATGGTTTGGATAAAACCTGTATATTCGTACCACTGGCTATGATGAGGAATGTCATTTTGCTATTGCTAAAAAAATCTGTTCAAGTTTCTGTACATTCAGTTTTTATTTCTATATTTTGTAATTTATTTTAACTGCTATATTCACCAACTTTGAGAAAATGGATGTTTGTTATTGTTTATTCACATTTTTAAGACAGTTCTGAGCTGTTCTGCTCTATCAAAGCATTTCTTGTTCGAAAGGATCAAAAAAATAAAATTTGCAGTTCTTGTTTTGAGTGTGTCCAAATTTCTCTTTCCTAATTAATCATCGGATTAATATCCCACTACAGAAAACAAGATTTGATTTGTGTGTTTATAAATGTATTTCAAGGATGTTTCATTGCAGTAATGTATCATGGCCACAAGAGAGAATACTTTTTATTTTAACGACTGACAGGTTACACATAAACCCGAGTGATTACTGTATTTTGTTATGAAATGAAAATAGCAAGAAATGTCATCACAGTCATCCAAAACGACACATTCACAGAAATTGTCCTTTTCTAAACCTCAAGAGTAATTGCAATAGATAAAATATACTGTGAAAAGTTATTTAGGTAAATGAATAGACAATGAGTCAAATAAACATTTCAGATGTACTTGCAGTTCTATGTTCTGGAATAAACTACAAAATGCATGATACTTTGCAAAGTATGATACTAATGCATCATACTTTATGTTTTCTATGCTTTCCATACCAAATGTTTTTGAAGCAGCAGCTACCGCATTTTTCTGTAGTGAAGTGGTAGTAGAAACTGAAATTTTGATGTCAGAGAGATAAAGGTTTATTTCCAATGTAGGAAAACTTATGTCTTTTACAGACTTCACGGAAGACAATCTACCAAGCCTGTCTCTGAGAATAGCTGCATATTAAACTGGTTGGGTGAGCTGTAAACAGTGAAAAAAGACAACCCATCTATTTTTGGAACATTCCAAGCAACATTTTTTATTTTATTTTTTGCAGGAGGCTTAAAGGCTCAGTAAAATATACTCGGCATATCTGGTGGTGTCTGATTCACCTCTGCAGGAGATTAAAGTGAGAGCAAGCAGGCGGTAGCCACCAGTTTATCACATTTGCATTTGAAAAGATAACAGAGAAGTTCAGGCAGCTAACAGCAAGAAACAACAAAGGCTACGGGATGTTATTCCTAAGGCACAAATGGGTCTAACCTGGTATGTTTTGTTAATAAATGGCAAAATGGAATATTTACATGTGCCCAAATGAATGTGACAAGTATATAATGTAGATACTGGGAGAAAAAATGCTGCAAGAAGCTTCCTAGAATGCACCAGTACAACATATTTATGAACAGTATTCTCTGTTTGCGCATATTCCTGCGGCATTATTGGGTCATTAGTTCAACATTTCATATGCCATCATTTGCATTTGTAGTAGAAGCACATCTGGTCAGACCCATGGCTATTTTTTCATTTTACATCATTATCTTACATTATGTCTAATTTAAGTTTAATTTTTACCATTTCCTCATTTGTTTGCTTTGTAAATAGATTCTTTGTATTGTGTCTGCATTCATTGTATGCATCTAACTGTAATGTGTGGGTTGAAAATATCACTTAATGAAAGGTATGAACAAATCACCTCCAGTTAGTCCGGTCAGAATACTGGGCAATCAGTCAGTCTGATGACAGAGATGAAAAGAGAGGTTAACCAAACTTTTATCTTCACAGTGTTGTCTTGGCTTTTGCTAGTTTTCCTGTTCAAGTGTAGATTTTCTTTATCTCCCTAGCCTTCTGCTGTTACATTCAGGTTAAATTTATATTTATGGTGAACAATAACAGAGTATGGAAAAGAAACCCAAGAAATAATCTTTTAAAAGTCAAGTTTCTTGAAATAGAACATTAGAAAATAGAACATGATTCAATAAATAATAATATATAATATGTAATAACCAAATCAGACATTAAACAATTTATACTGTGTTTAATGCAACATTATGTGCAAAATATTGGTCAAGGAGAGGAAATGTTCACAGCATGAAAATAAAGAATATGTGAAAAGAGCAAAGATAATAATCCAAAAGAAATTATTGTAACACAATGACTTTGATGTGGCACTTATATTTCTTCAAAGTAAAAACAGATTCTAAATTAAAGAACTGGACAGAAATTTCAAAAAAATGTATATAAACACAATGTTGTTTCAGAAAATGTGAGTGTATGTATGAAATCCCGCTGAACAGAAATCTTGCTCAGATAAATGAATCATTCTGGATGAATCACAGCATAAATCTGACAATATAAAATATAGCTCATCACAGCTGTAGATAGCTTCTATCTGGTGCAAACCATCTGCAGCCAAACCATGTTTATAACTCTATGTGTTTGCTTATGTTGTAAAATGGGTTGTTTGGCAATTTAGGGAACTATTACCGCACCAATAAACAGGTTTGATTTGAAAAGGCAAATTTAAAAAAAGGAGACCACACACGAAAGAGAAATGAAGCATCTGTCATAAAATAACTCAAGCATGGATTATGATGTCTCATTCTTATAGCTAATTAAAACTTACCCCGCAAAAATGTGGGACATGGCAGAACTGACAAGACAGCATTTTATGTTGACATTAAGAAAGACATCTATGCAGAACATTATAATTTCCTGTTCCCTTTTTTAATATCTTCCCAGGAGTTCTATTAATAAAACTATGAAAGAAACCTGAAACGATTTAATGAAGTTAATGAAAATCTTTGATTCAGCATTTTAAGATCAATTGGGTGGAGACTAGTTTGCAGTAGGATTATCGAGGAAGGTGCTCTTTGGCATTTGCTCAATGTGGGCACTATGACATGTTCTTTTGTGAATGTAATTTCCTTAAAATTAACAGTCAGTGCCTCATCTTTAAAGACAATATCCCTGTACTATATGTAACTATCATCATAATGATAATTATGATAATCCTCCAGTCATTCATATAGATTATAATATTTATGGTTTCATCTTAATTGAGTCATTGTTTACTGTTGTAATTTACATTTACATGGTACTTAGGTTAGATTATTAGTTGTAGTATTTTTTTGTTTTCTGGACAAATCAGTTACTATAAAGGTGTCATATGGCCTCATTGTAGTTCATACATCTTTATTTTCTAATTTGTAGAAGTAAAACAATCACAGAGAAATCTTGAAGAAAATAACCAACTAATTAATCAATAATGGGGAAATAAATGATGATTTAATGTCTTAAGATGGTTAAAAACTGGTTCCACCTGAACATGTCAAAAACATATCCTGCATTGACATTGATGCCTGAATGAAGTTTTGTTTTTGTTTTGTCGTTTTACTGCTTCCTGTTTTTAATTATTTAAACAACATTTCCTGATCATTCTTACATTTTCATTTTCAGGATTTTTACTAGTAACGTATTACAGAGCTCTTTTACAGATTACAGAATGTGAATACAGTATTTCCTCCTCTGCCGCTGAGGTCTGCCCTTTGACCTCTCCCTCCTCTCTTCTACGCTGCTGCGCTCGTGCTCGTCCTCGCCTGCTCGCTTTCCGTCGCGCGCCTGACTCGCGCTCGCTTCACTCAGCGTCTCGCGCGCTGATCCGGGCGGTGAATGCTGAACGCCTGGATCCGAAAAGGCGACGCGGTTTTTTTTAAATGTATTTTTGTCATTCACACTTAAATTTTACGGTGTTTGTGACGTTAAACGGAGCGTCGAGAGTAAAAACAATGAGGTAAGAATATTTTTTATTTTTATGAACATTAAACTTCCTTTCAATAAGTTCCTGTCTCTTAAATGCTAGGCTGTCAACTGTTTTCTAGTTTGTCACTCGTTTTACTTTTTTCATATCTATTGAATAAAATGTAATCTTGCTCCTGAACTGATGATGGTAACATAACTGAACTAAATTCCCTTTTAAATGCGCGTATTTAATGTTGGAAATGTAACTGTGTATTTGTGAAATGTGTGATAGTCCAATTGTGCGTGGAAAGTACCTTTTATACAAGGGGAACTGGATCTACTAAAAAAATTATTTTCAGTCAAACCCTTTTAGATATTTGCTGTTTGTATTAGATGTAATAATAATGATGATGATGACAATAATAATGATGATGATAAGGAGAAGAATAAGAATAATAAATGCCTATGAATTAACTAGAAATTTGCAGTCATAGATTTAACTCAACTGACTGACATTTCAAATTAAATGTGGCTAATTGTAACTGCAAAAACACTGAAGAAACTTGACTTAAATCATTCTTGAATTCTAATTAAGAAAGATATACCGCAATAAGAGACCAGACAGTAATAGATTACTTGAATAGCAAGTAATCTATTATGTTTATAGATTTATATTTATAGATTTATATTTATAGATCATCATTTAAGTTAACATTGGACCGCATTAGGTCAATCAAGGTGAAGGGAAGAATGATATTTATTACTGTGTAATCCCTGTGTGACTTTGGTATTAAATCGGTTGAGTACATATGGCAGAAGAGGCAGATTAAATGCAGTTTTAATCATGAAATTAACTTTGGCATAGGAACAAACACAGAAAGGAATCCATGTTATTAGAACTTCCGTGACGCCAGTCTTTCCAGTCCCGCCGCAGAACCGTGTTTATGTTCTGTTTTCTTCGCTGTTTTTCTGTTTATGCTCCTCTGGTGCAGAAATCGTGTGTCTTTGTCTACATCCTGTGGATGTGTTTCCCTGATGGGAATTTCCCAAAAAAGATCAATAAAGTATCTAACTATTTATCTGTGATATTTTACACTGATAAAAGAGAAGTATTAAAAGAACACAGTAGAACAGTACTATGTATGTAGACAATATTAAACATGGATTGGACAAAGTGTTTTAATGTGCACTGGGTGCGTCCATGGTATGCCATTCCGGTACACGCCTAAACAGTGTAAACTGTATGTTTGTGCATGAGTTTGTTTCAATGTGGAAGAACCTGCAGCTGGACTAACAAGTTCTTTGCATAGTGGAGGAAATGACGAGGAGTGATTTGTCATTAAACTGGTATTAAAACCATCCACAGGTAAGATGTTTGTTGCTGTTGTAACTTTGGCTGGCGACACTAACCTCTTTCAGGGAACATGAATGTTCAACAGTGAATTTATGTGCTTATTCATTGCTTTCTGCTAAACCTGTCACAGCTTTTTAAATAGTCTCTTTATTTTTTTTGGCAGCAGCACTATTCTTCAGTCCAGCATGGAGAAGCACCCATCATTAAGGATCATTCCTTAAAATGATCATTGGGACCTTAACAGATCTACGTAACCTCAGAGAGAACATTTGTCAGGAGAGCTCTTGGAGAGCACGGAAAACACGCAAAGTGAATCAAACTGAAAAAAGACAACAACAAAAAACGTGTTTTTTGTTTTCCGTGAGAAAACGCAAAGTTGACCAGTACATTGATAAGAATCGTCACATAGGTCACCATGCCGGGCCATTCACAAGGTTTTCAGAAAAAGGAGAGGCCTGCAGAAGAGGCAACAGGGGCTTCTTTAGTACCGAACATAATAGTTATCTCTACTGATGGAAGACAGACAATCAGTGACACCAACGTCCTGGAACTTGACAGTTTTTGTGAAACAGTGGACTCTACAAAACAAAACAGTGATAGCAATGTTTTGCAGTCAGGACTGAGCGAATTCCAGGTTCCTTTAGAAGTGGATTTGTTGAACCCACCAGAGAGTCCAGAAGATCCTCAGGACAATTCTTTGTTGAGCAGAACAGATGAAACCCTGCAGTTTACAGATCCCGATGCTCCGGCCAGCTCGTACGATAGCAGTGCCTCATTGCAAATGGACATCGTCTCAGACTCCAGCAGCACAATATCCAATCCTACTCTAACTAGCAGTAGGTCCAGAACTGAGCTCTGTGAAGAAGAGAGACCCGAGATAGATGAAAATGCCTTTGCAAAAACAAACAATACCTCTCCTGTCAATTTCTCTGATTCCAATTTAGAAGTTTCTCATTCGAACAGAAGTTGTCCAGTCTTTTACAGACACATTTCCAACATAGACTTGAATGTCAAACGAAAAGCCGAAAACTCAGTAAGCGACAGTCCACCGTTATCTCCTGCTGATTCTTTTGAAACCTACCAAACGAGGGACAGCATAGACATCAGGTGGGCCGAGGAGGACGTGGATCAGCGAAGCACCAAGTCCAGGCAGACTGTGAAAGAAGGATTGTGTTGCTGCTACCAGGCTTTCCACAGAGCTTGTCTGCAGTGCGTGGAAGAGACTCCAGCCATGCTGTCTGGACTGGTGCTGTCTATAGCCTTCTGTGTGTCCATCATCGTCCTCATTCCCACCACAGGAAGGGTGAGGCATAGACACACGGAGGATAGTTTGTGAATCTGCTGTCTTTATCTATTTATGCCATTGTAAAAACATTTTTACAGTTTTGCAATTTAGAAAGCAATGAAATTGTCACTAACAATAGAGTGATTCTATACAATTTAACAATTCGAAGAGGATATTAATGTGCCTCCAATACTCTAGCGTGATTGTCAACACATGCGCTTGGCTTGACAGCCAACTTCAACATAAGCCAAGGATTGTACCTCAAACCTGTTCTTCTAAAACTACACTGCATTCTTGTTCTGGACTCAGTTCACATTTCATTCCTATGAAGTTGTGTCACACGCACCAGATTCGTATTGTTTTAATGCGAACGAAGTTGTAGCGCATGACCAACTTTTGCTGTCCTCTTTCATTTTGTTTTCTTAAAGTGTTTTCCTTGATAACTTTATTACCTTAAAGCATGAACGTCAGTCCTTTCAGAACAGTACTTTGGGATCTGTGGTGTACAAATATTTGAATTGGTAGGATGTACTTATGCCCAACAACTCTTTTTTATACCCCTTCCAAAGGGGGCATATAGGACCAATCATATCCATCTGGTTAATTCTCAGTTTAATTGTACTTTAGTCTTAATTGACACCAAGGAGGACAAGTGATCGAGGCCTGGATTCAGATCAAAACATTTTTAATTGTTCAGGTGGAGGTTTGTGCTCTCTGAGTATTCCTGTTGGTTTTATGTTTTTATCATGGTTAAAACAGCTGAAGTCAGTTTTTGTGTCTTTGTGCTGTTATTCTGTTTTGATTTGGGTCTTCCCATATTATCACATATTGATATTTTACTATCATAATATTCAAACAGCACAGCCTCGTTTATATTGTAATATTATAAAAGCACAAAAAACATGTCTAAATTAGACTATTCAATCTGGAGTTCATGTCTGATGAATGAAGGTATTTTTTTTATTTTACTGAAGAGCAAAATTAGACAGTCAAACTGGAAGAATTTATACTAGATCAATGGTAAAGTAAATTAACATTGAGTGTTTCTTTGTGTCTGTGATAATAATTCCACGTTAGGTTAACAATGATTTGCTCCACTGCATCAAGCAGTGGTAAGAGAGATACTTCAGCCTGATACTTGAATCTGTGTTCCACTTTCATTTATGCACTAATCTGGTTTTTACCCGTCGGTGCACAGAACATCGACGTCCATGTTGGTGCTCTGTCGGTGGTGTGTGTGGTTCTCTGTCTGAGCGTCGTCCTGCTCGTCTGCCTGCCCTGGCTGGCCACGGTTAGGCGCTGTGGAGGAGCCTTAGCCCTCTTCGTCTGGGGAACGCTCTACATCACTGCCATAGTCTTCATCTTTACTGGTGGACCTGTCACTGCCTGGGAACAGGTGAGGAAGAAGCAAAAAAGAAAGATGTGATTTGTTTTGTGAGAGATGTGTCACATATCTGTTTTCTTTTCCGTCTCAGGTGGCCTTTTTCCTCTTCCTCTCTCTGAGTGTGTATACTGTGCTGCCTCTCTCTATGGCCTGGGCTCTGATGGTTGGGATCGGGACAAGCATTTCACACATCATCATCATCAGCGTCTACGTTCCTGTTACAAGCCCGGAGACACCAGACCTGGCTGTGCAGGTAATGATTAATTTTTTCATTTATTGAAATGAAGCTAGATCACTACCTTAGGTTCAGTGGCAGCAAAAATACCTTGCATTGAATCACAATTTAACACAAACGATAAACAAACTTTTTTTTTTTTTGGTTCTCCCTTAACTCATAATCACAAGTCAAGTTTTCTTAATGAAAAGCAAATATCTTTCTTAATACTATAATAAAACTTAAAAAAACATATAAATCACTGGGCTGTACACAATACTTTCAATGAAGGATGGAATACATTAATCATATTCACACACATTCCAAGTCATATTTTCTTGTAAATACAGTATCAGTTTTCCAGTGCTCTGTCATTAACAGATTGATTTATCACAAAAATAGTTCAGTTACTTTGCTGGGAACTTTAGAGGGTAATGATGAAAGCATCAATAATCATGTTTTCTGTGACGTCTTACTAAGCTGGTGGCCAATGCAGTGATGTTTCTGTGTGTGAACTGCGTCGGGATTTTCCATCTGTGGACGACCGAGCATGATCGCAGGAGGTCCAATCAGAAAAGGGAGGAGTTCAGCGCCGTACGCTCACAGAAGGAAATAAAGAAGTATCAGCAAGTATAAACAACAACTTTTATTTATTACACCGTATAGCTTTGAATACAAACAAGAGTTGTCTATTTGAACAAATTCATTTGATTTGACTTAGCCTTTATTTGCTCTGCTCCTTTTATGAATTTGCAATTCAGGTCACTTCACAAGCCTAACATCCTGAATGAGTCTAATGGTTTAGTTGCATTTGCATTTAATGCAGCTTATTTAAAATGCATAGGTACTGTTAAAAGGTATACTTTTCATAGACTCACACTTCTTAAAATGTTCTCTTTTGTGCAGCTTGTATAAATCATTCCAAATTCAAAATCATTACGTGTTATCACCCCCATTCAAGGGCTCTTTACCTGGATGACCAGTGTTTGGATACTATGTGCTTTTCTGGCTGTTGAGTCAACAAATTAATCATTGACTCGTCTGAAACCCAGCAGCAATAGAATACGCAAACTCAAACGGACACTATTCACAGCAAGCAAACAAATAGATGGAATGTGATCTACTGTGTCAATATGGCATCGCTTCAAAGAGGCTTTTGATAGCTGCCTATTCCTTTATATAGTCTGTGAGAACAGAAATCCACTGACCTGGTGTGCAAGGTTTCACAACTCATCAGTCCTCATCCTCTCTGTGTCCTTGGCAACAGGAGCGGCTCCTCCTGTCTGTGTTACCACGGTATATTGCCGTGGAGCTGAAGACAGAGGTGATAAAGAAGCTGTCCGAGCCAAAAAGCAGTGAGAAGAGTGATTCTAACTTCCACAGCCTCTACATACGGCAGCACAAAGGCGTCAGGTGATGATTATGTTGTCATATATTTAAGGGATGCTGAGTAGGTTTTCATGTTGTATATTTCTTGCTTAATCCTCGTCTTATGTCAGTTTGAGGGATGATGGAGCTGAAAGTTTCTGACCTACTTAAAGGTCTCATAATTCTTCGGCCTGTACCAAAGTGACACCTTTAGATTTTAAATAGTTTTATCAAAAAGGCTAAATTAAATGTCATGCTTTTCATTTCACCAGTTCATGTCTATAATGTTCTGTTGATGTACAAATAGGATTCCTTTCATACTAGAAAACCTTGGATTTGGATGATTGTCATACAAGTTCTGGATTTTGGCATTGTGTCTCATAGCCTTAATATAATATTTGACTTTCAGAAACCTGGTGCAAATCTGGCATTCATTGCCTCTCACCATGCGGTGTCTGTAGATATCTTACCTAAATCTGTTGTCATACAAACATATGCCTAACCTTTGCTTTGGTTTGGGCTGTGTAGCATCTTGTATGCAGACATTGTGGGCTTCACAAAACTTGCAAGTACCTGCACACCGGAGGAGCTGGTTGTTGTGCTCAACAAGCTTTTTGGCAGATTCGATGACATTGCCAAGGTGAGCATCTGACAGAGACTTTTAATTTCCTACAGTTTTGTATCAGCTATGGGTCTGATAACTCCCTATTCTACCCCTCTGTATGTCTTTCCATGTGTAGAAGAATGGGTGTCTTCGCATTAAGATCTTGGGTGACTGCTACTACTGTGTGTCTGGTCTGCCTGACCCCATCCCTACTCATGCCAGGAACTGTGTTCAGATGGGACTGGACATGTGTACCGCCATCAGGTCAGTTGTTCTTATATCTTTTCCAACCACAGGAACAAAAGCTGTTCAGAGCTTCTAATTTGCATCTTCATCTGCTATAGATTGTCAGATGTTCTTGTGACTTTGATGGTTTTTTTTATTTCACTTGTTTTTCCATAATAACTGAAACTATAAATAATGAATGAAGCAGTAAATATTAGCATTTTGTTATTTATTCCTTTAGCTCTATGGACACGACTCACAACTATCTCTCTCTAACTATATCCTCTCCTTTTAGTAAACTGAGAGAAGCGACAGGGGTGGAGATCAGCATGAGGGTGGGTGTCCACACCGGCAATGTCCTCAGTGGTGTGATTGGCTTGCAGAAATGGCAGTATGACGTGTGGTCACATGACGTTACATTGGCCAATCACATGGAGTCTGGAGGTCTTCCTGGGTGAGAAAAACTGAAGATTTACTCAAAAATATATTTTTTATAATGTGTAAAAAAGATGCATTCCAGGTTTTGCTGCTTCGCTACATTTTTTTGAGTAATCATTTTTAACTACTTTGTAACAATACTGTCCCTGTTTTTAGGCGTGTACACATCACAGAGGAGACACTGCAGCACTTAAATGGAGCATATCAAGTGGAGGAAGTTAATGGGAGCAGTCAGGATCCCTTTCTGAAAGGAAGAAAAACATATCTGGTGATTGATCCCCACAAGCCTGACAGCAAACCCCAGAGACCTAAACGGGTAGGTGTGCACACGTTTAAGAATGTAGAAATGGAGTTTATTGTGTAGGGTTAGGGTTGAGGAAAATACCTGCAAATTAATAGATCAGAAAATTTCTCTGCAAATCTTTCACTCTTGTATGTTTTGTATGGGGATCAGTTGAACCTGCAAACTGACTGATTGTTCTACCATGTTTTAATGAATTAATTTTAATTAACACATTATTTTTAAAATAAATTTCAGCCAGACACACTTGCACCAGTAGAGAACAGACAGCGTGCATCGGTCAGAATGTCTCAGTACCTGCAGTCCTGGCGGACCATCCACCCATTTGCAGACCTGAGCAACCCCAACGGCAAACACGCTAAGAAGCCAGTCATGTCCACCAATGCTGTTGCGAACCAGTCACAGCAGTGTGAAGTATGCATTTTTTTGTGAGAATGTTACACATAAGCTTTGGTCTTTTGATTGTCCCTCAGCAGGGTTGATCATTTATGCTGCATATTGGGTAAGGTAATAACGGATTAATATGTTTGTGTGTTTACTTTAGGACGGATCATACCAGAATAACTCTTGGTAAGTTTTTAGGTGTTTCAGAGGAACTAGAAAAAAAATGCAATGAACCACGCATCAGAATTAAGTAAAACTAGAATGAAGCATGCAGAATTTGGTACAATAGATCTCTCCTTCTCGTCTTCTAAAAAACATGAACTGAATATAGTTCAGTGTAGTTTAGTGTAGTTTGAATGCAGTTTGTGATTAAGGGCTGTCTTCTTGTTTTGTCCCAGGTTGGTGGTGGACGCCAATGTTAGGGGATCACTGGACACGATAGACATTGCAAGGTCAGTCTTCTTCTAAACATGTTGATAGAAATCTGTACAAATGTGTGTGTCTCAAAGCTTCTTCAGTGTGAAATGCATATAGGCGAGGTTTCACTGAATTCACAAATAAATGTTAGCTCACAGTGGTTTCTGATTTTTTTGTTTAGGAGAAGACTAAAGAAGCTCAACTGTTTCACTTTGCTTTTTAATGACCTGAGCCTCGAGAAACAGGTAGGTTCGTCTTCCAGACAGTCAAATAGAGTCATACGTATGTCTGTGCAATATTTTATGTTTGGACAAGCATGATGCATCCCGGTGTGTTTGCTAATCAATTACTTCTACTTGTTTGACTCATCTGTCTTTGTGTTCTAGTTCCTCTTTTCTGAAGTGAGAGGTTTGCACCATTCATTGAGCTGCTTGGCTTTAGTCTTCATCACTCTTTTCGCCGTCCAGATGCTCGTCTCTAAGAAGTGAGTTATAGTCACTTCATACTTTTTTGTTCTGAATAAAATCAAAGTAAAATTAAGCTGTTAGTAATTTTCTTTGTTAAATCTGTCTGAGTCTGTCAGTCCTAACTAATCAAAATGATTTAAATTTGGTCCTTCACCCAGCTTCTTCCTCAACAACATACATCAACACACCTTTATTTTTGAGTGAGGGTCTAACAGTTTAAATTATTTATTGTCACCCCTACAACACACAGTAACTTTGAGATGGCTGTGTCATACGGTGCGACCTTCCCTGTACTGGTTCTGCTCCTGACAATCGCTTTCACTGGATACTTGGAGGTAAATCAGTGTCGATCAGCAGCACAAAGTTTCAAATCGACAGCTGATCTCTCATATATACTGTTCTAAGTGTCTGACTGTAATTGTGCTTCCAGAAAATGCGTTCCAAGATGCCATTGGGTATTCAGTGGTTCACAGGACTGTCCCGCGGAGTCTCCACCCGGGCAGTGCTGCGAATCTTTGTCGTCACTCTTGGTGTGCTCATCACTTTGCTCATGGCCTTCCTCAACATAGTGAGTTCCTTTTTTCTCTCACTAACGCTTTTCTTTCCATTTTGAACTTTTGATACATTTATATTTTTTCTCTGTCACACTTTTGGTTATATCTTGCAGGTGTTCCTCCCAGGAAACAACTGCACATCTATAACCAACAGGACAGAGCTGGAGGAGCTCAATCTCTACACTGTACCGGTAAAGAAGTGCATAGCCTTTTGTAGATATGTCAGCCTTTTCTTGGCCTTTTCAGCTGTTAGCAGTCAGTGTTAATTTTTTTTTAACTTCCGAAGGTCAATTCTTTCTTAATTTATAACAGACAAAATACATTTTTCTCCTCCCATTAACCTTGTTCTTCAAATGCCCAGTACTACGTGTACTGCTGCCTGCTGGCCATGCTGGGAGTGATCGTGTTCGTCAGAACGTGTTTGTCTATGAAGGTGTTCCTGCTCACCCTGGCTGTGGTGGTTTACCTTGCCCTCTTTCTTCACGTTTACGCCCCGAGGTCGCAGTGCCTCATCGATTTACTTTACAATGACAGCAGGTGAGTGACACACAGATTCTTATTCAATATAATCATATTCCTACCCAAGGGGTTCAATCATCCTTTATGTAACTGGACATTACTTTCAAATTCAAGACAAACTAGCTGCACTAATTTCTAGTAGCTTTGATATACAGTACCTGTATATTTTTTTGCTCAAATGGATTATATTTTGTAGTCGCTATACAAGAGTATGATTAAACTATTTGCGTAAAGAGTGTGTTCAGACTTAATAGCCGCCTACAAATTCTCACAGACTTTAAAGTTAACCTTGTCAAGTTCACTTTTGTCTCGTCTACATTCGTTCACTGCTATCTTCATCCTCATGCTGTCTGTCTTGCTCAGCCAGAGGTTTAAATATTCTGCCTTTGTCTGATACTCTAAAGATTATGTATCCCCTTGGTGTTTCAGATAACCATCAGTTATTTTAGACTTTTCTATAGTAAGAACTATGGTAGCCAACCTGATTGACTTTAAGATACAAGACACTCTTGTCTGAGAAGTTATGCAATGGAAAGGAAAATAAGACAGGTGATAGTTCAGTCACCCAGACTAACTGTTTGGCTCTTAATATAAGAATGTGTGTGTATTTATCAACAGGCCAGGAGTGCTGAAGGACCCTCAGATCATGTCTGGGCTTTGGCTGGTCATCTTTTACATAATATGCCTCATATTGGCCAGACAGGTATGTGCGTCCTGACAGATGTTAATAAAGTGTGTTTTTCCACCATTTCAAAAAGTGTTTGTTGCACCCGTGTTCCTCATTTTTAAACAACTTAACTTGGATCCACATCAATCTCTGATCCTTCCTTTCCTATCTTTCTATTAGGATGAGCTAGGTTGCCGCGTAGACTTCTTGTTGGATCGATGTTTCAAGACGGAGAGAGAGGAGATGGAGACAATGGAGAACGTCAACATGCTCCTCCTTCAGAATGTACTGCCATTCCATGTTGCTGCCTTTTTCATTGGTAAAAATGTTCGCAACCAGGTAAAGAAAATATTAATTCATTTTGGCATTGCCGTTCTGGGCGATCATGTGCAAAAATAATCAGAACAGATTTGACTGTGGACTTTATTGAATCTTCTTTACTATTAAAAACGATGTTTCAGGACCTGTACAGTCAGTCGTATGACTGTGTGTGTATCATGTTTGCATCGGTGCCTCAATTCAAAGAATTCTACAGCGAGAGCAGCGCCAACAGAGGAGGCTTGGAGTGTTTGCGCCTCCTTAATGAGATCATATCAGACTTTGATGAGGTATGAGGAAGAAAAAAGTATTCTGTACTATCAGTTTCAGCATCTTCGTAACTATCTGACCTTATTTTCTTGTCTATGTTGTGCAGCTTCTGTCTAAACCTAAATTCTCTTCAGTGGAGAAGATTAAGACTATTGGCAGCACATACATGGCTGCTACAGGCTTGACCTACTCACCTCTGACAGATGAAAGAAAGGTTTGCTATCTCTCATGGACCAACTGATCTATTGTTCAATTTTATTTGCTTACTTTTGTAAAAGTATATACCTGTTCCATATTATAACGATCTCTGGCTCCCCCTGCAGAAAGTTGAGATGTCCTACACTCATGTGCGCTCCATGGTGGAGTTTGCCATCGCTCTGATGGGCAAAATGGAAGTTATTAACGCTCACGCTTTCAACAGCTTCAAACTCAGGATCGGTGAGTTTATCCTAGATGAATGCACAAATGTTTGTTAATAAATCTGAAGCCTAGGTGACTTAAACTTGTTTCTTTGTCACCAAACCTTATTTACCATTTTAAAGGTTAAAAAAAACTTACAATATAGATGTTCACTTAGCTAGTATGATTTACAATGATCTATCCAAAACTGACTCAAAACCCATTTTGTTCAAATTGTAATAAAGACAGATTTAGCAGATTCTTGTGCACCAATTTAGTGTTTGACTCATACAAAAATGTGAAAGTTACAGTACATTGAAGTTTGAGATAAAGGTAAGAATTGGAGGTTGGACGAGGTTTTATGTGACTTTTGGTCATTTACTTGCAGGAATAAACCACGGTCCAGTGATTGCAGGAGTGATTGGAGCTCACAAACCTCAGTATGATATCTGGGGGAACTCTGTTAATGTGGCCAGCAGAATGGACAGCACTGGAGTGTTAGACAAAATACAGGTCAGATAAAAGGATGGGAATGGATTATATGTTGAAATACAGGACACATTCTAGCTCAGTAAGAAATTTAAATAGAAATTAACGGAGCAGAACTTACTCTTATAATAAAAAGCCCAAATATAATCACATTTTTGTAGGAACAGTGTAATATAAGGAAACAAGATAAAACAAGTAACCACATCAAACTAAAACCATGTCGGAGTGTATCTGGTGACAAAAAGAAACCTCATTCATTCCCTCATAATTTCTTTCTATTCCCAGGTGACGGAGGAAACAGCGCTGATTGTTGAGAGTGTCGGATACAGCGTGACCCTCAGAGGGAAGATTAATGTGAAGGGCAAAGGGGAACTCACCACTTACTTTGTTAACACGGACCAATCCTCTCTTCAATTCTAACACTGATTGTGATTCACATTTATCTGTCGTTACCTGCATCCAAGATATGCTGCTTGTGTGAACTGTTTTAACTGACAACACATGAATCATTCTGTGTTCTCGTAGAGGTAAACACCAGTCACATCCAGCAGCGATGTCTGTATATAATCATCATGATAATCTGCACTTCATTACTGCTGAGAGGAACAGCATGGACAAACACCTGTTGGACTTTTACACCTGTGAAGCATCTGTCTTTGTCTTTTGATGAGACACTAAATGAACGGTTAAATGAAGACACTTACTGACAACTGGAAATTCAGCGCTTTCTGCTTTTGACCCATGTGATGGCAAACCACGTAGCTTACTGTAATGTACCTGTACTGTATCTGGCTGATACAAGATCAAATCCCCATAAAACTCTTTTTACTGAAGTATTCTGAATAATCAGTAATTACGTTTGTGGTGCACAATTGTAAAACGTTCGTTTATTTGAAAGAAAAAATGTCCATCTGAAATATTAATGTTGGAGGATGGAGGATGCTTTAAAAGTGCCTTATTCCTCAAATCAAGATATTTTTGCATTACATACGTAAAATCACAGTACAGCATTGTTGTTTCAGCTCAGATTTTCCCAGCGTTAGAAGCTTTTGTATATAAATGAAGGACTAACAAGGCTTTTTGTATAATAGTAACACACATCAAGAGGAATAAGATGAATGGGGGGGGGTCAAGTCACTCACAGCCTAGGAAACAGAAGATACCTGTGTAATATGTGTTTTTCTTTTATCTGTTTTTATTGTGAAATTCTGTAGTTTTACATTTTACACAGGGATTGAGCTCCCATCCATCCATCTTCCTGTAGATGAGGCGATCGTAATCGTCTCATCCACAGCCTCTGTTTATCTGCCTTATGGATCTCAGTGGGCTATAAGGTGAAAGGCAGGGAACACCTCAAACAAAAAGCCAGCTCATCGTGGGGTGGATTGGGCTCCCTCATAACGTCAATTCCTCATGTACAAATAAAAAAGGGTTTATTTAAGGTGTTAGACACTGAACGATGGAGAACTGCTGGTCAGTGTTCACTGCTTGATATAGAGATTTATTAGAGACTTCTGTTTTAAACTGACATTTGATGCTGTAACATACCTGCACTCAGGCCTAAGGATGTGTGCTATGAAAAGTTAGACAATGCACATTTAATCTTGCACTTTTCAATGTTTTGTCTTTTATAGGGAGTTTTGGATTACAAACAGTGTTGAGTAGATTTATTGTACACAAACCGTTTGTTTGTCTGGAATGATGTGAAGTGTGAATGAAAAAAGAATTTGCGTTTGTTCTGTATAGGGAAATATTTTTCTATCATATTTATAATCTAATAAAAACATTTGTGAATTGCTGTCGCTTCTTTAACGAACACCTTTCCATTTTGAAGAAATGTGGAATTTCCTACAGCCAAAAGAACGCCCATCTACGCTCTGATTGGTTTAAAAGTCCTGCCCAACTTTCTCCACTTGCTATTGGCTGGCGCTGCTGTCAGTCACACCTCTTCCTGGTTCGCAGGGGCGATTTGTTATCAAAACGTAGCTCATTTAAATGAAATGGGAAATGTTGACGGTCATATTTAAAGGAGTAGGTGAGTGTTCTACGAACGCTTAAAAGTTGTTGTCAAAGTTATAAACATGGTTTGGTAGCAGGTCGATAGTGTTTCAGAGGTAGAAGTCGCGTCTTAATGGATTTTACAAACTGAATTGTCAAAAGAAAGTTGATATATGAAGGCTAGCTACCAATGTCGTTCCTTGTTTGACACATGAGGGACGCACTCAACCGCTCTACGTTTGTTTTTGAATAATTATTTATCTTAATTTGTAGGGAAATGAAGGTTAAAATTCGTCAGTGACGCTGTTGCACATAAGGACGCGCAAAAGATGTCAGGGGCGCTTGAGGCAAACAGGAAGCGTCGCCCCCCCAAAATGTTCTTGATCTCGACCGATATGAAGGTCCAGGACCAGTTGGACGGTACCATTCGGCTTCTACGGGGGTTCATGTGCCAGGAGCAAGACAGGACCAGGGACGACCACCTTTGGGTGAAGGTAACTGACCTGAACATGAACTGTTTTTCCATAATAGAGCTACCAAATCTGGGCAAAGGGGCATTTTGAAACAAGAGCTTTATTTATAATACAAAACCACTTAAAGTGTTAGTTAAGATTGTTAACTCAAGTCTTTACCCAACGTACTGTCAAACACTTCAATATGTATTTCATGGGTAGAACAGTAGCTTTAGATTGTCGAGCAATTTGTTGTTTTTTTGCACATTGAATATGTTTATATTTTGGACACTTAATGAGGAAATATGTGGCCAAATAATTGATTTTAAATAAGCATTTCTTCACCTAAATTGAATTGGCTCCAAAGGAAGATTTGTCTTGCAGCTATGCGAAGACACACATAATGCTTAATAAAATATACATACATAATTATAGAAAGCAGAAAAAATTATAGAAATACCTGCAAACATGCTTAGTCCCCACAAGGCAAAACAGGCAATACTTTTAAACTTCTCATGTTGATGACACCCTACAGAAATTATTATATTTTCTTATTTGTTTATGTTGATAGGTTAGATTCCATGTGTTTATCTATATTATGTTTGTCTATGTCTTATTCTGATTGTTTAGTGAGTGCTGTTGCATGTTTTTGTTTATGACAAATGGTGTCCTTGTCATATGTAAAACCTCAGATACCAGACTAAATGATAAGGTTTAACACATGCTGCTGAATCACCCCCTTTTAAGTTGGGTATATACTTAAAAACTGTTCCCTCCTTCTGTGGAACTCGCCTCTTATTTCTTTTCTCCTCTCTCCCACACATCTGTCTTTCCTTCTGTTTTTGTTCTCCTGCAGGTGTTGGATAATGACATCATGTTAAAAATAGAGAGGAAGTTCCTGCATGAAATCCCAGCTGAACTGAGTGGTTTATTGGAGCCTGTGTCTGATCCAGAGACCCGCCTCAGACTTCTAAGTAATGCATTAATTTAAAGTTTGTAGAAATTATTGATTTTACAGATAATCCAAGTGGAAGGAGTAGAATTAGTTGTACAATAGTATTAGTATAAGATTGGTACTTTTGTATAATGAATATGTTGCATATAAATACTGATACTGTTCATAATAGGCTCTTTTTTGGTGTTTCAGACACATTTACATAAAATTAGAAAACAAACCACATTATGTTTCTTGTTATTGTTTGTGTGCTATTAAAGAGTCTTGTAGAAAAATTGGAAAGACTTCCCGATGTTCATTCATTCGGCCTTCCCTCTGTGGTCAGGGTTTCATTGTTTTATACTTTTTAGGCAATCCGGGGAAGCTGCAGCAACTGGGAAATTTACCTGTCGATGCTCCGCTGTGGGTCCAAATTGGGAAACAAGATGAGATGGCGGAAGCAGAGCTTAAATACGTGGGGCCGTTGACTAGAGGGAGCAGCGCTGTCATTTTTGGGGTACAGCTCAAGGTAAGCTAATTATTCACATGCCTCAAAGGATTTAACCAAATACCATAAACTAAATCCTTTCAGATTTCAGACACTTTTAATAAGTGGTGTTAGAAAAAAATGTAAATAACAATCATAAAGTAAAATGCTTCGGTTTTCCTCAAAATTGGAACTAAAATAATATCAAAAGTGAATAGGTTTTTATTGAAATTGTAAGTTTGGTATAGTTATTGTTCAAGTAATTGAACATAAATTGAAAATAAATGCTACAACTGCAAATATAGGTTTTCATAGACTGACAATTTAGAAATAAGTTTGGTGAAAGAAAAGAGCTCACAAAGTCCTGCAGATGATCAGAATTTACGTGTAAATAACTTGTGTTCTTACGCTCTGTTGTTGTGTTCTTACTCTTACTCCTCTGCAGGGTTCTGCAGCAGGTAAAGGAATAAGTAACGGTTCCTATAAGGGCCACCGGCTCTTCAGTTGCCCTGAAGGCTGTGCCCTCTTCCTTCCCGTGAGCCACGTCCGGATCCGTCACTGGTCTCGCGGCAACAGCTCTGATGCACAGGAGCGAATCCGCGAGCGGGAACACCTTCGCGGCAATAATCACTCCAGCAACGGGCACCATAACAACGGCAGCCGTCCAAATCATCATATCCAGCAGTCCAGTCGTCACATTAGTTTCCGTCAGCATCGTCCCAGCAGCCCTCCTCCGCCCAACTCTTCCGGGATGCTCTCTCGAAGGGCAGAGCCGTTACACAACCCTGTTCAGGATCAGATCCGTACCCGAAGCCCTGTGTCGCCTCCGTTGTTCCATGCTGGACAGCGGGTGTGTTTCCCTATGGAGGACAAAGTATATGGTGGGGAGGTGGGCTTCTGTGGTCCCCTACCTGGCCGGTCTTCATCAGGGATGTACGTTGGGGTCCTTCTGGTCAGTATTATTTGGCAAATAAAACCGTAGTTGTGTCATTTAACAAAAAGATTTTGTTTAAATTGATTTAAACTATTATGCAAAATGTTTTTGCTTAAATTTTTGATCACTGTTTTAATCTTTAAGTCTTGTCTTTCTTTCTTTTTTGTGACAGGACGCTCCTGTTGGTGACTGGGACGGGTTTTATAAGGGAGAGAAGCTCTGCCACATTCCTTCCTCCCTTTATGGTCTCCTTCTACCAGCCACAAAGGTTTCCTCAGGTATGGCGGCTGTTTACACAGCAAGGCCCCAGACACCATAATGTGTTCAACATTAGCTGAGAGTATGAAACAAAGTCTATTAGAACCATGTTATTAATTAAGGAGCAGCTGAAATTAAATTAAGGCCTGTTTCCTAGAAAATTGCATTTACTGGTAAAATTATGTGTGAATGCTGTTTTCTGAACATGAGCTGATTAAGGATTTACGATACAGTTAGTTACAGAAATACCAAAATAAAAAAATGTCTATATCATGATTGGTCAGCACTAACGTATTGTTTTTGGTTAGTATTTCTGTACTGTGATTGGTCAACACAACTGATGAAAGGTGCTTAACTGGTTGACAGCGAAAAAACGTATGAAAGGAGAAAAATAAAGAGTAGATTAACTAGAGTATTAACATCTGGTCTACCTTTGCTATCTGGAGGCAACATTTCTCAGTATTTGACATAATTAAACTTAATTAAACTGTTCACATATATTTAGAGAAGACTTTAACCCCTGCTGTAAACTCCTAACTCTGGTTCCATTTCCTCTTAGAACCTAAAACCCACCGTCACAATCCTCTTCTGCAACATCCCAAACCCATCCTGAAGCCCGTGCCTCCTCCCATCACAAAACCAGGCCTGGTGTCGCCAACCGCGTCTTCTCCTAAAATTGCCCTGATGCCCCCGGGTAAAGAAGCTCTGAAAGCCCCTCCTCTGCCGCCACCAAAACCCACCCACAAACCGTTGCTTCCACCTCCGCTCCCGCCTCCTAAACCCCGAAACATAACGCCACAGATCGACGCCGACCAGCTTCAGCACACCAATGGCGTCCACAGTTTTCCCTCGCCTCTGATGTCACCCGACAGCGCAGAGGCTGCGCGTGAGGACGACGAGGCGGGATCGGAGGGCGAGCTGGAGGTGGGATCGATGGTGGAAGTGAACGACCCGCCTCTGTTTGGGGTTATCCGCTGGATTGGCCGGATCAGTGGAATTTCAGAGCGAGTGGCAGGAATCGAGCTGGTGAGACTGAAGTTGAAATGGAAGATCTTCACATATAAATGAATGTTATTACTAACCATAGCAAACTGAGGTTTTATTTCTGTTACCTGTTGTGATTTGTTGTCTCTCTCTGCTGATTCAGGACCAGGAGCTCTCTGCAGGAACAGACGGCAGCTACCTCGGCGAACGTCATTTCCGTTGCCCACCCAATAAGGGGCTGTTCGTCCAGCTTCGGAAATGCAGGAGGGACTCCAGGTTTCCCGCCCCCGAGACGCCGGTCAATCAAGTGGAGCGATGCAACTCCGTCGGTAGGAAAACACTCAAGTAGCCTCAGACGTAGACAGCTCATTGTGGAACAGGAGGACATTCACTCAGCCATGATATTCATGTCCAAGTGAACATAAGAGTGAAGTTTTAACGTATGACACTGTCGCCTCTCAGCCTTTGCAGAGTGGGGCAGCGAGCGGGTGGAGGAGCACACTCCTCCTGTGGAAGGAGACGAAGCCATCGAGCTCTACCAAGGCTGGAAGAGAGGAATCCAGGGTCACCTCAACTCCTGCTACCTGGACGCCACTCTGTTCAGGTAAACTCTTATGTGCCTGAAAGAAAAAGAAAAAAAAAGAAATTGATGGGTAATAAACTTAAAAGTCATCCAGATGTGAAATTATTCATAAAATTATTACAAACAATGAAATATCATAAATGTGCTTCATAAAGTCCTACATGGTTTATGGTTTGGACTGATTGGACTTGTGAACTCCTGTGGTGAATTGGTGGCTCTATTGTTATTTTAGAGAAACAGATGATTAGTAGGAGCTCTGATTTTTCCCATCAACTGCAATTCTATGTCAAAACAAACAGCAATGGCTGCTTATTTTCTTCCATCTGTCCTGTTAATTATTTCTCGACAGCCTCTTCTCCTGCTGCAGTTCAGCAGACTTGGTTTTATTCTGGCCTTCTGACCCTGAAACGGACCAGAACCCCAGTCAGGCTCAGGACCTGCTGCGTTGTGAGATAGTCAACCCACTGCGAAGGTGTGTAGATAAAGTATAAAATATATGTGTTCACCTTTAAATGCAGGACTTTTGCCTGATGTTGTGAATGTTAGTACTTTAACTTAATGAGGACAATCATAAAAATGTTGGAAATCAATAAGAAGGACCAGCATCTACTGAATCAGAAAAAAGCAACACACTGTGTGGAACATTAAGATCCCATTTATGTTACTGCTCCCATCCCTGGTTAAAGTTCATCTAATAGTTCGCACAAGTTAATCTTGTATTCGGTTTGTTGTTAAGGTACGGCTATGTGTGTGCCAGTAAAACCATGGCCTTGAGACGGCTGCTGGAGGCTGCAAACAGGGACATGGGCTTCACCAACCAGGAGAAAGGTGTGCGTTTGTGTGAAAGCATGCGTGGCGCATGCCATTAGTGCTCCGCAAGTGTATCGGTATTTGTGTGAGGAATGCTGTCATGCTGCTGATGTTTTGTCCAGATCCTGAAGAGTTTCTCAACAAGCTTTTCCAGCTCCTCCACGTCGAGCCGCTCCTCAAGATCAGGTGACTCTTTGTGTTCGTATATAAGTCAGGTAGGAGTGAATCACACCGTGTGAAAGAGACGCGCGCATCATTTGAGTCAGTATGACACAGGCCGAGACTGAATTCTGTGTGTTCAGCTCAGCTTATTTCTGTATCTTATGTGAGGTTATAAATAATATTAACCTCATTTATACAGCATGTTTACAGCTGCAATTAATAAAAGTAAATAAATACAAAATCTAAGATAATAATATACAAAACAATGATTACCATTTCATTCACAGAAACGGAAAATCTTAGAGATTTCATGAAGATTTTTTTTCTTCCATTCTTGCAGGTCAATGACTCAACAGCCTCAGGAGTGCCACCTCTACCAGCTGTTCCCACCGACCGTTCCTCCCTCCCCCTCCTCGCCTCTCCCTCTCTCCCCAGTTGACTCCCCTATCCCACTCACCTCCTCATCCAGTCGGACGAGAGTCGCCAGTGTCCAGGAGCTGCTGGAGTCTTCCTTCCTCCACGCTGGCCTCAAGTTTGTGGAGGTGACAGAAGCAAGATTGAAGATCTCCTGTTCTTGTTCTATAAACAAACAATAATGAAACAATAAATTCATAATTTACAGATTAAGTTATGAATTGATTTCCCCTCCAGGCTCCCTCCTGCCTCTTACTGCTCATGCCTCGATTTGGAAAAGACTTTAAAATGTTTGACACCATTTTGCCCACCCTCAGTTTGGACATTACAGACCTGCTAGATGACTGTAAGGAAAAACTACAGGAATCAGCATTTTAGCAACGTTTTATCTCATTACTGATTTGGTTTTATACATTTAAGTGCTTATTTTTATTACTTAAGTATAAATAATGAGTATTTTTGTTTTTAACTCAGCTCTGAGACAGTGCAGCATCTGTCAGGCTGTAGCAGAGTGGGAGTGTCTCCAGTGTTATGGAGACTTAGACATCACTCCAGGTCATCTCAAACAGTACTGCCAGACCTGCAACACACAGGTTGGTGTTTCAGTCTTTGCTCATTTGCAGCCTCCAAAGATTTCCAAGTTGAAAAGTTTCAGGTTTTACGGCCTACTTTTCCATCTCTGCTGTTCAATGCTGTGTCCATCTTTTATTCTGGCCTCCAGGTCCACAGTCACAAGAAGCGAGCGTCCCACAGCCCGGTGAAAGTAACTGTACCAGATGGGCCGTGGACGGGCCCTCTGGTCTGCACCCGCCAGAGAATGTCTCTCTTTGCTGTAACATGCATTGAGACCAGCCACTATGTGAGCTTTGTAAAGCACGGACCCCTCTTGACCGACTGGCTTTTCTTTGACAGCATGGCAGACAGGGAGGGTGAGAGATTCAGTTACATGATGCAAAACCAAAGTGTTAAAGTGTTTTAAAAGAGCTCCCATATTTCCATGTGATCCCACCCAGGTGGCGAGAACGGCTTCAATATCCCTCAGGTGAGGGCGTGTCCAGAAGTGGGGCGCTACTTCAGCCTGTCGGAGGAGGAGCTGAACAGAATCGACCTGGCGTCTTTAAAGGAGTCCGCCCGCCGCCTGCTCTGTGACTCCTACATGTGTCTCTATCACAGCCCTGAGCTCAGCCTGTATAAGTGATGTGGGTGCACAACAAAGTCTCGTGAGCGTGAAGCAAAATGCTGTTCAACTGACACAAACGAATTTCCCTCAGGCACTCAGTATTATCTAGTGGTAAAATTACAACAAAACAATCCAGAAAAAAAAGTCTTTTTTTTAGCCTACCAGTTTAGTGATGAAATGTTTTGGGTGATCTTGGCCTCAGTTTGTGAATCTCATGCTTTGATACATTCAAATAATAGACTGAAGTGTCCACTGTTACAAAACTGTTTGAATGTTTCATCACTGCAGTTCTAATGCATCAAATTTTGTTCTTGCACAATACAATGTGATTTTTTTTGTTTCCTGGATAGGACACATACTATAAACTGGTTAATCTGCATTTTTATTATTGTGCAACAGAAGGAATATTTTGTCATTTTAACTGTTAAGAATATTTCAGACCTGTGTGGATAGATTTAGTTTGAAGTGTCGCCTAACTTTCTTAAATTAGTTGCTGACTGTGTGGAACTGACAACCTTTTGTTTCATGTAAAACAAACAAACTTAGTTAACAGACAACTTAGTTAACAGAAAACTTAGTTAACAAGAAAATTAAGTTTTTGTTGGATTATTACTTACTGCATCTCTCAATGATAGGCCTCAGTTGTTTAGTAAAGGAACTAAAAAGTCATTGTGCATTTAAATCACACCCTTAAATTGGAATTAGATTCTAATTTTGGCGAGTAATTTGTGCATTCATAAAGTTGATAATAGATTACTCTAATGTGTGGCAGTACTTATCTTCACTCATATGTGCCAATGTTGATAATACCGTACTCAAATACTGTCCAGAGCCACTGTGTCTGTACTGCACAACACATGTTCAGTTAAATTTGCACTCCTGCTTACATGTTATTATGTGTATATGTATATAAAGCTATTGTACTGCTTAAGGGGTATTGGTTATAATGTCCATCCTAATAAACATGTTTATAGTATTGTATTTTGTGTTTCAGTAATTTTCAGTGTCAGTCTATCCACACGTATTAAATGCCATTCAGTAGCTCAATTAAAATTTTTAATTTTTTAGCAATGTAAAATGGATATTTTCATTGAAGATGGCTGATAATAACTAAAGATCAATAATCCCATTTTGATCATACTGAGGTGAGAAAAAATGCGATAAATGTATTTCGTTCTTTACAATTCATTAAATCAAAGTAAAAAAGAAACACGATGAACCTAAAGTCATCAAGAGTCAGATGTTTTAAAATTTCAGGAAACAACTTGGATAATTGGATAAACAAATAAAGTAAATAACTTTAATAATTTCCTCCGGGATTATTAAAGTATCTATCTATCCAGATGGCCGTCTGTTTTACATTATTGGTGATATTATATTTAGAATTATCAAAATAACTATAACTGAGTTTTCTTTAAAATACTTTAATACTTCGTTAATACTTCTAACTTAGTTTAATCGATGCAATTAATTTCCTACTTACGTTTAATTGTAAAATCTTGACTGTTATCGCATAAGATAATTTAAAAAATTTGAAAGGACGGATTTCCGTCGTAGCTCCACTGCAGGGCGGATGTGACGCAAAAGAAAAGCGGCAGCGTAGTGCGTCAACACTCCGTTACCGGAAGCTGCTGGTGAAGACCGTTCGACAGCTTTATTGTCATATCGACCTATTTGCCTTTGATCTAATCAAAACTAAGAATCAAGAAAAGAATAAGCAATCATTTGGATGTTTCTATAAGGTAAGATAATGTTAAACGAGGACCTGTTTACCAATTTAAATGTCACGCTGACACGACGTCGGTTAGTAACAGCGACCTCGACTGTTAGCTTAGAATCAACGACGGCTTTACCTTTTTAGCTATGCTTGTAGCTATGAGGAATTGCGCGACGTCGCTTGTTTTTGCAATCAAAGATACTGAATTAGCATACTTACTACATTAATCTTTGACAATGTTCATGGCTTCCTTCCTTGGGGGTTTTGTGTCGTTTATCATGACAAGACTGAAAAATCATTAACATTACAGACGGTGTAACTATTAACATGCCTATTCCTTCTTGAACTAGTCGTGGCTCTGAAAGCCAGTCACCAATATGATCCCATGTAAATTGATTATAAACATGTTTCATTAATCCGTATTCATCGTTGTAACAGGCCTGATTACATGTGTAAATCAATTGAAACGTTATCCCCAATTTATGCGTTTTCAGCTTGATTTAAAAAACAGCTTTTAGACTTTTAGAATATAAAAACTGAATTAACATTTAAATATAAACAGGAATTCTATGTGCCTTTTTGATGCTGCCTCTCAACAGCATGTAAGGTGTTATTTTGGTCATCCTGATATATATAACATTATATATAATAATAATGTATAGTTGTAGATTTTTGGCTGTTTACACTGAGGGCTCCATTAAAACTGGCAAGGAGCTGAAAGGGTAAACATCTCGTTTCTGTTTTTATTAACTAAAGGCGTGTCTGAGGTTCAGCAGAGCAGGTGGTTGCCATGGCATCTCCAGGGAGACAAGGTGGTGGAGGAGGAGGAGCTGGAGCGCTGTCAACGAGAGGTGGTGGTCCGGCCAGGAGGATGAAGTGGGCCTTGGAGTTAAGCTTGGGCAACACCAGGTAAACAGTAACAGAGAACGTATTACAATCTGTCAAACAAGACCATACAGGGAACTCAACCCAAGAGTCTAAAATCCAGTTCTGTTGTGAGTTTTTTCAGTTAATGTTTTCATTTTTTACCAGTGATAATTTTGATGGCATACAAATTCTAAATCAATGCATACTTATTGTAAATCAATGTCTATACAACATCATAAACGTCTTTTGTCACCTCTGTGTTGCAGGAGTCGTGAGAGGCAGGGGGGACAAGGAGACGTGACTTACCCCATCGGTTATTCTGAAAAACCTGTTCCCGACACCAGCATCCAGGAGACGGACAAGAATCTGGTGGAGAAGGTAATCAGGGAGGAGGAAGAACTGTTTCTGTACTCCTTTTTTTTTTTTTTTGCAGGGTTGCATTTTCTTCTCAGGATATTCCTCGGATTATTCCAGCTGGTTTTTAGAATTCAGACTGGATTTAGATTTAACTAATCACAATTAAAATACAATAAAGATAACTTTTTCAACATTTTAATGTAAGGAGAAATCACAAATGAGATTCTAGAAAATTTTCAAAAAAATGCATGAACATAAATAGTAGAGAAGTAAAAAAAAAAAAGAACAATTTCCCTTGAACAAAATGAACAATTTCTTGAATTTCCCTTGGGATCATTAAAGTATATATCTACAACAAACAGGATTTATGTGCCATTTTGGTGGTTTGTGATGTTTTGGTGTGATGAATGGGGAAAGTTAAAATGTAGGTCCACAATTAAGTACATCAGTGTAAATCTGTATCTTTTTTGCCTTCCCTTGCAGCGCTGCTGGGACGTGGCTCTCGGGCCCCTGAAACAGATTCCCATGAATCTGTTCATCATGTACATGTCAGGCAACACCATCTCCATCTTCCCCATCATGATGGTCTGCATGATGGCCTGGAGGCCCATACAGGCACTCATGTCCATGTCTGCCAGTGAGTGTTGTCTAATTTATGCTGCACTCTGTGTTTTTATTTTCTGCTCAGAAGGAGTCTGGTATAAGATCGACTTCATTGTCAGCTCGTATCAGTTTACTTTTTGTGTTTTCTCACATTGTACTCGTACTTTTGCGTTCTCGCATTTCAGCTTTCAAGCTATTGGAGAGCTCCAGTCAGCAGTGGCTTCAGGGCCTTGTCTACCTGATTGGCAATCTCCTGGGCTCGGCATTGGCCATCTACAAGTGTCAGTCGATGGGACTCCTCCCTACACACTCGTCTGATTGGCTAGCTTTCATAGAACCACCTCAGGTAAATGAAATGTGTTTGAACGGCACTCAAGTTGAAATACAGTTTTTGAAGTTGGAATTTCAATCTTCAACAAGATGGATGGATGGACGGACGAATAGACCTCAAGTGCCGCCCACACATGTTTTGGCCACTAGAGGGCAGAGTGTCAATATTTTTCCATTATTCATTGAAATGAAGATCATCTTTAATGTTTGATCTCTGGTGTTTCAGATTTATAGCAAAGCATGTATTTGATTATTTAACAGCCATAAGAGAGGCTTTAAAACCTCTTTCTAGCAATGAACAAACTACTTTAACTCATGTTGTTTCTTCTCTACAGAGGATGGAGATGCTGGGTGGAGGGATGCTGTTGTGAAAACGGGTGGAACATTCACTTACCAGAGTTTCTACATACTGTAAAGTCTCCTTCTGCACCGCTCTGCCAGGCGACGTGTTAAACCGTCTGCAGCGGCGGTTAAACAGGACAGATTAGAATCAGCAGCTGGACATGTGGCACGACTTGTTACGCACACTTCTTCAGCCACACATTAATGATGTTTGCCTTTTTGTAGCATAAAAATTGATTTTACTTCACCCGCATGATCTGCTTTGTATCTCTGCCATGAGATCAGCTCCTATTCAGATTCTATAGACTGTTGAAGTACTTCTTTCCAGTTGAAAAGTTAAATAAAAGTATAACTTCTAACATTAATTTGAGACAAGTGTATGCAGGATTTTTTTTTGAGTGGATCAACATTGTTAAAAGAGACTCAATAACTCCTAAAATGTTGGTTAACATCAGTGAAGGGTTTTAATATTGAGAATTTATTAAGTTTAATAACAGTTTAATTTTCGTCTACCTTAAATTTTCTTAGTTCTGTACTGATACACCTCATTTGGTCAGAATGGTTCAAGCCAACAATTTCCTCCTGTTTAATTTATAGGTCTGTTTATTTATACTGATTTGCTCTCTGAAAATGTTATATTAATAAATCCTTATTTGAAATCAGATGTTTTTTTTGATTGGGGTATAAACAAATGTAATAGATCCTGTGAATGTTAGGAGGCCTTAAGTGTCAGTGAAAGAAATCACCAATCTGATGAAAGTCTTTCATCATAACTTAGAATGAAAAGTGCATTAATTTGTTAATATATGAGAATTTAGCATAATTTATAAGTCAAACATTTTAAATCAGCTACAAACTGATCTTTACTTTAGTGAGTGTCCTTATCCTTGAACACTGATCCCCTTTCATGAATGGTCTTTGTGGGGTTGTGTTTGGTTTTGGTATCAGCAGCAACACCCGAAGTAGAACAATAAGCGGTCAGGTAGGGCGGAGAAGAAGAAAAAAACCTGATAGGCAAGTATTAAATTGTTCTTTAGGCGTTAAAGGGTGGAAATTTACACTGATTGAGGCATTTTTATGTCATTTCTATTTCAGTATTATCTAACATCTTAAAACTGACCGACTTGTGCTTTGTTAAAACACACAGGTATTACAATAAAACTTTTCTTTCTCATGCATGATCAGTCACCTTATGAATAATGCCAAGTCTACCTATTGGAAGGGTTGCAACATCTTGAGATGCTCTGCAGGTCTTGGAATTCAGTAGCAGTTCTGTGCTGTAGAACAAATCAGTCTGATGTCATCTGATGATCCAGAATTATTGCATTCACAGGGCTCAGTGGAAATTCACTACTGAGAGATGCCAAAAAATAGTCCTTCAGACATGATCTGAGATCAAATCGTTGTTGAAACTGCTGAGTTTGGTTTAGTGTCAAAGTTTTGACGTCATACAGCACGTCACACTATCGAGTTCCTTTTATGCCTTTTATGCTTTATGTTAAATCCTTTTTTTTTATACTCAAGACATATTTCAAAGAATATGTGCTATTTTGACAAAGCAAACGTACTTTAGACGTACGTTTTTACTTTATCTGAAATCTTTATTTCCTAACGCATATCTCGGCCCGTAAACGCCCCAGTCCTTTGGGCTTGTTCGGGTTTGCTCAGCGTGCTGCGTAACTGAGATCAAGGACCGGTCTGACTGGCCCGACCCACCCCTGAAAGGCGGTGGTGGGCCGGCCTGCCAGTCTGTGAAGGGGTGGGTTAGGTGAGGAGAGACGACCCAAGAAAAGAAAAGAGAGCATGAGCTGATTCTGTAGCGTGTGTTTCGTCACATGGACGACAACATTGCGGGTCCTTTCAGGTGAATCTTTTTTTGATGAGTTTTCGCCGGAGTGTTCCTTGAACGCCTCTCACGCAGGGTGTTTCTTGTTTTGCTAATCTATTTTTAAATGTCACTGCGCGTGACACTAGCGGTTCTTCAAAAAAGAAAAAAAAAAAAAAAAAAAAGGGAGTCGTCAAAAAAAAACAAAAAACTTTTATTGCTCATATTTAAAAACAAAACTTGACAGGTGTCTTCTTTTTTTTTTTTTCCTTCCCTTTTTCTTCATTTAAAAAGTCTTTTTAGTTGAACTCGTCCACCGGGTTTTGCTCCGTCGTCATGGAGAGACACGACTGTAACTTCGCCACATCGCAGTATCCACATCCGTTCATTCACAGGCTGAAGCTGACCAGGACACAGAAGATAAGGGTAACGTTCAATTAACGCCTCCATGTTTGATTACGTTGACTTGAGTGAGTTGAGAAAAGCAAGAATTTCATGACGACGGAAGTCGAAAGGCTTTCTTTCTCCAAAATTACCCACCTGAAAACTTATCAGGCAGTAATTAATGTGCCCAAAGTTAGCCCTCAGCACCGAACATTTGTTCCGCAGTGTGTTTGACTTTAGTTCCTTCTGTTTGTTTTCCACTTATTTTTAATGAGTAATTATCTCTCTGGAAATCATGAGAAAACAACTCTTTTTTTTTTCTTCTTCTTTTATCTGACGTTGACTTGGCAGAAAGTCTGTTTCAGGTACAGGCAGGCGTTTCCGATGAATAGGACATTACAGAGTTGCGCAAGGACTGAAGTAGGACCGGATGTCATGGACGCAGTTAGTCTATGGATAAAAAGACAGATGGGGCAGCCTTATGAAGCAGACACGTCTCCAGATGCTCAATCTGGACGTCCATCCCATCCAAGGTTTCAATCCTGAAAACAAGAGTGATTCGGTTTTTTTTAATGCTTTAAAGCTGTTCAATCAAAAAGTATGCAATTTCACAATACTTTCCACATTTAACACACAGCCTTACTTTTATTACTGCAGTCTCAGTCATTCAACGCCCTATTATCCAGCATCTGCAAATTAGTTTTTTTTTTTTTAACTTTCAGTGAATCTTCTCAGATTTACTATAGCAGTAGAATTCCAGGTATTTTCTGTCAGTTGTCAGACTTGAATCCCATAGAAAATCTCTGGTGGTTGCAGCACATCAGCCCAGGAACATTCCAGAACTGGAGAACTTTGCATGTGAGGAATGGGTTGGGATTTCCAAGAATTGCTCCCAGAAGTTCATTTCTATCTTTGCATTTTGTTTGCAGCAGATCATAGCTAAAGCTGAGCCAGGTAGCTCTAGGATGCATTTAATCTGTACTCATATATTGTGGGTGTTGATTAAATTGCTTCAGGCTTTAACTCCAAATTGAGGTCATATAAGTTGATGAGAAAGTTGAATTATGAAGAAATGTCATTTTACCATCAGCCACGTGTGAGAATGTATAAGGTGTTTACAGCTGTAGACGTCACTGATGTTTTTTATTGTATACTGGTTTCCAGGGCATCATCCTGGGCTGCATTCTCTTCCCACTACGCATCACCTTGGCAGTCCTTTGTTTCCTTATTTTATGGCTCATTGCCCGGCTACGATTCGTCGGCCTGTCCAAAGATGAACGCACCAGACCGGTCTCGGGATGGCGAAGCTGGCTCCTAGATCCGATCGTCTTTCTGCTGAGCCGAGGCGTTTTCTTCTCCTTAGGTTTCCTGTGGTTGAAGGTCAAAGGTCGCAGAGCTGACCTGAAGGAGGCTCCCATGTTGGTTGTGGCTCCTCACAGCGGCTTCCTGGACATGCTTGTTTTGTGTCCAGCCCAGATGGCAACAGTGGTGTCGCGTTCAGAGAACTTGAGACTTCCAGTCATTGGAGGTGAGATGAATGAATTGACACACTCACATACACAGACTGTTATTATTTGTTGACTCTCAGAGCTTCTAAAAGTACAGATGGAATATTTAATCATCTAAAATGACAAAAATTAGATATTTCATTAATCAAACAGAAATACAAAGTTGTTTGTTATAGCTTCCCTAACCCACGGATTTTTAAAAATATTGGGTTTGAATAACTGCATATTAAAAATCTGGGGATGTTCAACTAAAATGCACCAAACAAAGCAAGAACTTGTGACGACATTCATCAGATTAGTCACTCTGGAGTCATGTAGAGATTAGTCAATAGAAAGGGAAGTTAATTTCACAATAAAGCGGAAAAAAAAAAGAAACGGCTCTCATTTTGGAATGAGTTTTAATAGTTACCAGCTTCTAAATATTCAGTAATAAGTAATGATGATGATGATGGGTATCTGCCACTTTTAAGGCACCCTTTCCTTGTGTCAGACATGCAGGTGTAAATGACAGATTGTTTGACATGTTTACGGTCACACACTGCTGTCAGATACGAGGGGCTTGTGTGGCCATGTTGCAGCAGAAAACACATGTTTTAATGTGATTTAATAGGTGTTCACTGCCAGTTCGAAGGATTCCGCCATTTGTTCGTGGCTGTCGTGTTTGTAGCTGCCGGTTCCAGCCTGAATCACTCAATGTTTTACCAAATTAGTCTTTATTCTGAGCTTCAATAGATACATTCTTTTGTGTTTAAGCAGGTTACACTGTGTAGTGTGCTCACCACCTACTATGCAAACAAGTAAAAGTGAAGTTTGGAATGGAAAATAAAAGTATGCAAGGCAGTCATAAGATAAACAAATGACTCCTTTTATTGGCTTCTAATCTGCTGCGCCTGCCTCGGCCTTTCTTGGCTGTCCCACTCTGGACTTGCCCTTTTTCTCCTGGTTCTGATTTTTGTTCTTTTGTGTGTATTTTGGTTTATCGATGTGTTTCAGCCCTGCTGGAGTTCAACCAAGCTGTACTTGTAAGCCGAAAAGATCCCGAGTCGAGGAAAAAGACTGTGACTCAGGTCACAGAGAGGCTGACCTCCAATGGCTACTGGCCTCAGGTGCAATTTTATTATTCTTTTCATGACAGACATGTACATAATTACACGATCCACACTGCAGCAGTTTAATAATAGTAAACAAATTAAAAACAAGGGCAGGACAATCGCACCCACCCACTTGTCATTAACAGCTGTCCTCTGAAACTAAACACCTGCTACCTCTTCATGCTTCCAGTATTGATCCCACAAACGGAAATAGGTATGAATGAAACATTATACCTGTTGTTCTCAGCTCGAGGGGATTATGCAAATAACTAGTCAAGTCTTTAGGGTGAGAACTTGATCTGGATTATTGAAAGGATGAAGACCAACACAGTGCGGCAGAAGAGAAGGAGCATTTTGTTTGAATTGAAATTAGTTTCTCCATAATCATGAAAGCAGTAGAGATCCGTTTCCTTGAGGTAATTAAAGTTGGAACACCAGGATGTTTGCCTGCTGGAAGTGCACAAAGCTGTGAAGGAAACCTCACATGTTAAATTCCTTCCTAGATGCTGATGTTTCCTGAAGGAACCACAACTAATGGCAGCGTTCTCATTAAATTCAAACCTGGTGAGTCAAGTGTGCAGGAGTGAATGGCATGTTAGTAGTGGAATGGAATGAACATTTTGATCTTTTTCATTCCTTTTCTCAGTCCTGTTATATTTTATAACTTTGCTATCTTCAGGTGCATTCCTTGCTGGTGTCCCAGTCCAGCCTGTTGTGTTGCATTACCCAAATGAACTGGTGAGTGCATCACATCCATACTGAACAAAGATATGTAATTCCTGTCATGTTAAGGGCTTGACACAGTAAGAGCAAGCTGTGTGTCAGAAGTGAATCCTGGAATGAACTGATGCCTGCAGTCATTTGATTGGAAAGACAGGTCTGTTTAATACATATGATGGCAGTCTGTAATGTGTGACACATTTTTATCCCTATTTAAAATGACTAAAATCAATTTAATCCTTTCCAGCCTGGTAAAAAAAAACCCAAACCCCTCTAAAAAATGTATGTCTATTTTTTTATTAACAAATAGACGTACATACTTTACCTGCGCACAATTAATTATATATGTTATGTAAGCAATGATAAAGTACGAAAAGAAACTCAAAAGTCACGATCACACACAAGATACGTCTACGAAAACGAGATGCGGTCTCAGCTGATGATGTATCCATCCGCCAACTAATGGAGGTGTCCTGAAGAACTGTATGTTCGCTCGTATTTCAAACAAAAAGATGGACAGTGACGGCTCGTATCTCAAAAAACGTGTATGTCGAGTAGCTCGAATCTCAAGGTACTACTGTGTGTCTTTTTTTTTTTTTTTTTTAGATAGCCCATAGTGATTTACTACTACTGTACGTGCTTTTGACTAATGAGGATTAAAACCTGTAATTAACCAGTCAATGAACTGCACACATCCTGAAGATATTTACCAAAGATTATGGGGAAAAATGTAAAGGCTACCGTGGCCGTTGGCAGTGATCTACATACAAGAAAGTTCTTTGTCCTACTCCTGTTTGTTTTGGCACACGTGTCATTCATCAGTCGCTTTCTTCTCGTCACTTCTGTCCTCACTGGCCAGTTTGTGCAACATAACCCTCTGTTTTATTAGGCTGTGTGAGCATATATATATATTCATGTAAACATACTGTCATATTTGTCTAGGTCACTGTGTTTGTATTGTACTTCCTGTTAAGAATAGTTACTCAAGTTCCTCGTGCCATAAAACCTCTCCATCTAGTCATTAACAAGGGGTTGGTTTTTTTTGGTTTAGTAGCCCCTGTCATCAATGTGTTTTATGGCTATTCACAGGATACTATTCGTTGGACATACAAAGGAACAACGTGGTGAGTTCCTCAATCTGTGGCAAAATTGAAAGTGTGGAGTTGAATGTATTTGAATGTATTGTTTTTTTCTTGTTGAAGCACTGGATTGCTTCCAGGTCTGCCTCATTTTGTAGTCTGTAGCTCCACTTCATTTTTACTAAAAAAACATTTCTAGAGATGTTCTGTCAGTTGAAAAACACCTGTGGTATTTCCTGCTGCTTGCTTTTTATATGATGTAACATGGTGTTTGACAGCATTACGAAGTACATGATCCAAAGTGATCAAGTCAGATTATAGTAACTCATCGTGTTAAAATGAACTTCATAACTTTAATGATCAGAGGATTTTTTTTCAGGCTAGTTTGTCATCATTAGCTTTAGCTTCCATTTGTACTTTGGCAGCTCTCACTTGTCGATCTCTTTGGTTAATTGGGCTGTTGTGTTAATTTTGCCAACCACTATGCAGGACTTCTCCTTAAAATATTCTACCATGGTAAAAAAAACTTTTATGTTCCCATCCCATTCTGGTGTAAAAATCAATGTTTGCTTGTCAGATGGGTTGGTTAGTTTTAGTGATCCAAACCATCCCCATGTAAAATTTCAAATCTGTCTACAACACTTGGAGACTTACTGCAGACAGTCTAACAACATACAAGTGACCACACGATCAAAAAGTGAACATCGTCATCAGTTGTAGTCTAAACTGAAGCATAAAGGGGTAACAGACACACACAAGGACAGATTGATTTTTCTAAATGAAACAAATGTTTTTCCTTTGTTCTGTAGGCTTGAGTCTCTGTGGCACACCACTACACAGCCGTACACCAACATGACTGTTGAGGTAAGACCAGTTACATAATAATTATTGTCATAACGACTTGTAATTATCCAGTGTTTTTAAACATTTGCCATTCAGACCTTTTGCTACTGTAATTGTTGTGGTGTTCCTGCAGTTCCTGCCAGTTTACAACCCGTCTGAGGAAGAAAAGAAAGATCCCAACCTGTATGCAAACAATGTCCAGAAACTCATGGCCAAGTAAGTCACATAGTTACAAAAGTTTTGTGATTTGTATCTCAGTTGGTAAATGACAAGTGATTTTTTTTTCCTGGGCTGCTTGTTCATTCATTTAAATTTTGCTTTGTGGGATGTCAGTCTGAATAATAATGCCGAATAATGGGGATTTGGTTTACGTCAGTGACGAAGGATGTGTGCACCAATATCATAAAGACAAAACAACCTCTGCATCTTGTAGAGGCTGCATATTTTGTTGACTGGCGTGTCTAATAATGGGCTGTTTTTCCCTCTCCAGGGCCCTCGGGATCCCCGCTACAGATTATGTAATGGAGGGTGGGATTCCTGTCAGTAAACTGGGTGGTCTCTCTCTCCCGCTGGAGTCACCTGCCAGAGAAACACTTTCACTGTTATACAGAAATGGGTAAGAGAAGGTCTGTGTTCTCTCTTTGCTTTTGTTTCCCCATCATCTCTTTTCCTCACCATCTTTGTCTCTAATCTCAGCCTGGAAGCACATGAAGTGGAGGCCGCACTGGACAGAATGCTTGACCAATGTCAGTCAGGAGGTGAGGGTTCAGTCATGGTCAATGTGGACAATCTCGCTTCAATTTTGGGGCTGACTGATCGGCAGGCAGCCATCACTGTCTGTGGCCTCTACTCCAAGGTACAAGCAGTTGAGTGCTGTCTGACATATTTCAGCGGATGTTTTTGAAGGACACATGCAGCTCTTCAGTAGCTTTTGGTATCTGTCATGAGGGTGCATCCTGCTTCTTGTTTCTAGGTGATATTTGAAGTTTAGTTGAAAAAGCATCTAAAATATTACAATAAAGATATAAGTATTAATGAGCAAATCTGTCTGATACTAATGTTCTGTTCTAAACAGGGACAATAAGGAAGTATCCAAAAAAATAATACAGTGTTTGTTTATCTAGGATGACATTGTAGATCTCAGGCAGATCTATGTAAGTGTCGCTGCTCTGTCAGGATTCATCAGTTTCAAGTCTCTGCTTCACACTGCCTTCACCGTACGTACGAGTAGTTCACTTTGAGGTTTTTTTTGATGGATCCAGTGTCATATGGAGTGCTCTTGTTCCTGCTGTGTGTTTCTTCTGAGTGAACTCTTTGTTTTCCAGCTGATAGACAGAGAGGGGAAAGGCAGTCTGAGTAAGGAGGAGCTGTCTGACCTCATGGGGGCGCTGCTCGGTGTTCCTCAACGCAACACTGCTGAGCTTTATGCTCATGCCTCCAGGGAAGGCCAGCTGACGGAAGGTGAGTGGGACGTGTGTTTGCCTGGAGGTTATTGCATTAACTCTTCACACTGAGATTATAGGAAATACAATATAAGCTTCAATAAACTTCTTAAATAATTAAATGTCAAATAACCTGAAAAGAATAGTGTCACATTTCTGTGTATTAGTGGATCAGGGTGTCTATCGTTTAATGCATTTTAACTATGACCCGACACACAAGGTTTTAGCTGCTGAAGAAAGCAATCACTATTGATAGAGTGTAAACTTGAATTGTGTGCTGTGCTAATATCAGTGTGGTCACAGTCTAATGGCATGTCTATAAATGTTGCTGTGCTCCTCCATATTTTTCATCTCTTCCACTGTTGATAAAATTTTAATTTTTTCAATAAATTTGTGACGTCCTCCATGTTTTTCTCAGAACATCTGCTGCATGTGCTGATGACCCACCAAACGTACCAGAAAGTACTGAACGAGTACATGCAGCCAGAAGAGGTGGACTCTCCTTCAGCCAATGGGAAGGCTGTGAACAACAACAGCGACAAGTCCGTCCACTATAAGAAGTTTGAATGAAGATGTTAAATTTTCAGATACCTCCTTTTTTTTTTTTAAGTAGGATGCGCAAGTTAAGTTTTGTACCTGACATCCACTTATGACAGACTGAACCCAAATGAGGCTTGACAAAGGATTGTATGTGCATGTGTGAGAGAATGGATTTTTAAACTAGATTGCTTGGTCAACAAATGCTGACAGACGTTGTGAAAATAACTGTGTACTGATTTTTTTTTTGTTTACTGTTTAACCATTTTCACATTTGTTTAATTTCTTTGGTGATTCTCGTCATTTAAAGCCATAAAATGCCGTATTTAAAGAATATCCTGATTTATTTTTTGTTTTTTTTGCATATTTTTATAGGGAACATTATTTCCAAAAAGAATCCAAATACTTTGTAAAGCCAAAACTTTCATGTGAATAAAATTTTCTTATATTGTGTGAATATTGCTTATATTTAAAAATAAACTGATGTATTTTAAGGTTTTGTGTCAGTTTTTTTTAACTATTATTATTAAATATCCATACTTGAATTGTAGGAAAAAAGAATTTATTTTCTCGGTAGCTTCATGATCTTTGCTATTACACCCTTTTTGTGTTAGAAATTGCGCCTCCTTACCATTTGCATTTTCTTCCCACTGAGTTGTCTTTTTTGGCTGTTCTCCACATTTGTGTACTTAGCAGATAACTTCACAGAAGACTGTTTAATGGAAAACATGGGATGTGGACTATTCGATCACATGTTCTGGTTTCGATCAAACTAAATTTAGACTGTAAAAGAAATCCAAGGTCACACATGAGATATTACCCATGGTGCATCTACATTTGTTACTCCTGTGCTTACAGTCTTCTGATCATTTTCTATTAAAATTACCCATCTTCCTCATTTTGGTTCTCTAGTTTTTCTTAGAAGTGCAGCTATGGCTAAATATAAAATAAACACAACTACAACCCAGAAAATCACGATTGCATTGTATATATTTATTCCGGTTTATGTTGAACAAAAAATGAAGCATTTTAATTTTCTTTTGGGAATTTCCTGTCGGATTAAGAAACCCACTTTCCCAGAATGCTTTGCGTTCTGAATTTTTAACCGGATATCCGCCATTTCAGTGCGGCGTTGTGTTGTCGCACGTGCGTATCAGGAAGAAAGTGTTGCGTTTCTCAATAATTGACTTTTTTGTCGTATATATAAGATAATTTTCGACATATTTTGTGATTTTTGAAGCCGTATAACATCTGCCGACATGTTTCTCCAGTATTACCTGAACGAAAACGGGGATAGGGTGTACACACTGAAGGTAACGGTGACATTTACAGTCTTCATATTGAACGTTTCTCTGCAGCTGGCTCATTTATCGACAGCGTGTCGTTTTCATCAAAGTTTGAAATCGTTTTATTTGTGGGGGTAAAATATTGGAAGCTATTCATGTCAGCAAAAGGCGACGTTAGTTGCTACATTTAGCTTGGAGCTAATTCCAAAGTTTATCTCGTCTTTTTAGCCATTAACGGGTTAGCAACGATCGCCATTGGTGCAGAGGAGAAAGGTAGACATACTGTGTGTCCAGGAGACCAGGTGGAAAGGTAGCAAGGTTAGCAGTTTAGGAGCAGCGTTCAGGTTGTTCTATCATGGTGTAGATAGGAAGAGAAATGAAGGAGGGGTTTGTCCTGGAGGTAAAAAGAGTTGTCAGGTAGAGTGCTGTGTCTGAAGCTGGAAATCGGAAGGTGTGATGTTCAGTGTTGTTAGTGGGTATGCTCCACAGGTAGGATGTGAGCTGGAGGAGGAGGAGACATTCTGGTTGAACTGCCAGGCAGGAGGCCTAGAGGAAAACAAAGGAGGTGTATGGATGTAGTGAAAAAGGACATGAAGGTAGTTGGTGTGAGAGAAGAGGATGCTCAAGACGGGGTTAGATGGAGGACACTGATTCGCCGTGGCAACCCCTGAAGTGAAAAGCTGAAAGGAGGAGAGAATAACAAAGTGTCATATGTGTTAATCCATAGCAATACACTCCCACTGTGTTCGTATTTCTTCTATGTAGTGTCTTCCAGATGGCAATGTCAGATAACCGAGGTTGCCACTGGAGTTTTTTTTTTAAATTTTGTATACTGATTTTAATCCCCGAAGGGAAATTAGTGACACACTGTAGTTAGTTGAATCATGCACATATATATGTGTACAGGCCCTGAACACACACACACACACACACACACACACACACACAAGGGGGCATGTACACATGCAGGGTAGGTAGTCGTGGGCAGTTCCTTCATGGTGGTCCCAAATGAGCAACTTGTAAAGGGGATGACGCCTTGCTCCAGGGTGCCTCGGCAGTGCTCTGGAGGTGAACTGACACTTCCCACTGTTGGCTCACACTCCAGATGGTTTGGAGTTATGTCATCAGAACAGGGTTTAAAGGCGAAACAGTGGATACGCCATCACAATAAGCATGTAATTCAGTCGAATGAAAGTTGTTACCAATGGCTTAACTTGTGTTTATTGCAGCATATTACCCAGACAGGAAACTTGTCATACATGTTAAATATTCAAGCAGCAGAAGAATGAATAAAAAAATAACATACAAGCAAATGTTTGTTATAATGAATGTTTCTAAAAGCTTAATATGTATCAAAGTTTTGTGTTGGGCAAAGATTTCTATAGGCACCCAGTTCTGCCCAAGGCTGACATAAGTGGCGGTTCTATTGTTGCAGTTTATTCAGTGTGAAATAATGAAGATTTTCTAATAAAAGCTTTGTTGTCTCAGATAAACACACACAGGTCTTGGACTGTCGATGTTCAGCATCTAGTTAAATTTACTGTGAAATTATCTTACTTGTATCAGTGTGGGGGTTTTGAATTATTTAAAAAATACCTTTGCTATTTGTTTTAATGCCTTCTGGTACTGAATATGAGCCTTTTCATTCCTTTTTGTTTGTCCCCATTAGAAAGCTGCGCCTGATGGTCAGCCCACCAGCTCAGCCCATCCAGCTCGCTTCTCCCCTGATGATAAGTTCTCCCGGCATCGGGTGACTGTGAAGAAACGCTTTGGCCTTCTGCTTACCCAGCAGCCCAGACCTGTTCTGTGAAAGAGTGATGGGGAAGGAAGCAACATGAATGGAGATTACATCAAGAAAAGAACAGACAAAGGCAAAGATGAGATTGCCAAGTGAAACGTAACACAGACATTCAGACAGCCAGGACACGTCTTCAGTTTTACTGAAATTTCCTGGATCAAATGTAGTGCAACATTTTCTTTTTGATTAATTTTTTTATGTGTTGTAATTTTTCAACAATACTATTTGGTTAATGATATCATTTTGTTTTCATTCTGAATAAATGTTTTGTTGGCGATGGTTCTGTATATATGAAACTTTCCATAGACAGTTTAATCTGTATGATAGCTAGTATTGCATTTTCCATTAGGCTGTCCTTACTAAACAATACACTTGACATTAAAAAAATCTTGATGTATTGATAGAGCTTGCAAAATGAGGCATTTAGATTACAACAAACATCGTTGTATATCCTGCAAATATTTTCACGTTAGGTTGACATGTAGATTTTAGTATTTACTAATGTGGAGGGACTACAGTATTACAAGAGATACGCCTTTTATCAGTGAAAATCATGGATTTTAAATCCTATTTTGAAACAAGCATGAAGAATACAGTCCATACAGTATGTCACAAAAATGGGCTATCAAAGTGATATGTCATTGTGTTTCAAGAATAGAAACATGAATTGGTAACTAGCTCTAATAAAATATTTTGTTCTTAAGTGTAATAGCGAATTACCTGTACCTGAATTCTTATTGATAAATCTTTCAATTTTATAAACTCCCTTTAACTTCATGTTAATCTACATTTCGAATCTATCAAACGAGTTCTATTTGTTAACGGGTTCTATGAGAAGAGAGGCAATTCAAATCTTTTTAGACTACAAGTCCCAATCTCTTTACTCCTGGAGTTAACGCGCATGCGCAAGACGTTGGTTCGACGGCAAGAGAAAGACCAACCAGACGCCTTTGCGTGTTTTGTTGGGTCGGCTGAACAGAAAAGTGCCGAGAGAGCCTGGGAGAGGAGCCAAATGTTCCAGATGTAACATTAACCGAAAACAGCCATACTGCGGAAGCGTTTTTCAAGGGAAACCGGAGTCAGGTAGACGCTTTACGTAAATAATATGTGGTTGTTTTTTTTTAAGTTTAAGTGGACATTTGTCGCAGTCACTGAAATAGATCCGCGGACTAATCAGCAGCATGGCTAGCCTCCGGTGAACGTTAGCATCGGCTAGCTGCGCCGACTGTAGCGAAGGGGCAGCGACCACCTCCACTGATACAGTCCGGGTACAGTACCTGCCTCCCAAGTGATGCCTCGGTGCTTGGCACACTGCTTTTCATTGAGCTCTTGTCAATTTATCTTAAAATGAAACCACGTCATCGTCAATAACATGGTAATTACTCCGCCAATTTAGCTCCAATCTGCCGGAAGCTTTTCTGATTTTAGCCCGTTTTGAACTGAATTGAACTGAACCCAAAACCAATGTCCTCAGACAAATGCCGCATTCCTCTCGTCACGGCCGTGTAAGGGTAAACCACAACAACATATGTTCATAATTTTAATATGTCGCCAGCTCTGACTGTGTGCTAATATCGGGAGATGTTAAGCCGGTTCAAGCCAGAATTATTATAGCTATGTTAATTGGCTTAGAATGGCAACTGAGCGGTGGTTAGCAGCGAGCATCACATAAACACAGGCAGCTTTAATAAGTTGCTGATTGGAAATAATCAGTCGATGTTTATACCGATTGATCAAACCATTATTTCCTACGTGTTATCTCGGGGATCCCATTAATTACACGTGCAGAAACCTGAGCGTGGGAGAAAATCTAGGTAAGCCAGCCGTGCGACATCACCTCCCTTATTTTAACAGTATACAGTACTTATTTATTCTAACCTGTTGTATTTTTAATTAAAGGGAGGAATATTCAGATTTTAATGTTAAATCACGGTAGAATCTGGAACGTTCCAGCCTTTTTCTGATGTTAAAACTTCCCAGATTTCAGAACCATTAATACAGCCTGTAAGAAGAAAATAAAGCAATATGTGGACCAGTTGCGTACCACGCTGTTGATTTAGCATTTGAGAAGAGTATTATTTAATATTTGCTCTATCAACACTCTACAATGAAACAAAAGGCCTTATCAGTTGTAAATTTGTGATATGTTACATATCAGAATACGTCTCTATAAGAGCAGCCTAAAAATAGCAAACACTAAAGCTGCACTGCCTGAAAGGAGACCAAAGTCTGCAGCTTTACTGCTTGAATCAAGTGCGGACAGACAGTGGAAACACCCTTTATTCAATATCACAAAAGATAATTTTGCAATATCTCTGTTGTGGGTAAGAATCCAGTGTACCAAAACACATTTCATTTGCACATAAGAAAGGAGTAATGCCTCTTGGTTGTAGAACTGAGACATGTGGTGAAATGCTGGATTTAAGTCTTTTCTCTGATGTTTCTGCTCCATCTGAAGACATGTTATACTGCAGATTTGTAACTGTCTGTTGGTGTGATTGCGTTTTTCTAGATTTATAACAAGCAGGGTTTTCTCGAGCTATTCATACACAGCAGGAAGCGATGGGTCCTCGGCATCCTTGCTGATTTGGAACTTAGTGAAACTGAGGGAGAAAAGCTTCCTGTTTAATTTGACAAATAAGTAATCTGTCTCCACCCTTTCCATCCGTCAGTGTGGAGAGACTGTGCTGGTGAGACCGGCAGCATTATAAAACAGGGGAATGCTCTGTGCCTCTGCATGCAGAGTAGGAGAAAGCAGCCAGCAGATACAGGCACAACCGGTTGGAACCGCTCTCCTTTAATAATTAAATTATAAACTGAGCGGAATAACATCTCTGCCGTAGCCACCTGTTGTGTCACTTTTTCTCTCAGCCATGAAGGAAATGTTACAATTGACTTGAACTTGTGGTTCATGGTGGTTACTGTTTTACAGCTCCTTCATCCAGAGAGGTGTTTCTGAAACACGACATCCGTGTTGAAAATGCCACCAAAGTCACTGTAGTGTGGTTTTATTCACCACGCAGTACATCCATATTGAATACACAAAGAAAAGAACTAATTTTTCGAACAAACTTACGGAACTCTCGTGTATCATATTCAGTGTAGTCAGTTTTTAAAGACGTTTTTCGCTCTTTTGTTTGCTGCAGGCATGTTGAAGCTTGCATTTGGTGACTTGAGGTTTGTAAGGGGACTGAAAGGAACAAAACTGACACGCTTAAACCACTTGCTTTTATGCCATTCATGATTTATTTTATATCATACTTAAGTCATCAAAAGTGTTTAAGTATTAAAATTCACCAGAAGCAGTTGATAGCACTAATATTTAATTGCATGTTTAATAGAAACTGTGTTCCTTTTTATGTGTATTTAAGCTACTTTCTGATGAACAGACTGAATTAAGCTTTTTTTCCCTTTATCTTATTTCTCTCCTATCCTCTCCCCCACTTCACCTACAACCCCCACATGGCATCCCCTGCGCACTCTACAATCAGTAGACAGATATTTGTCTCTGAAGTGCATGCCTGACAGATTTTAGTTGGGAAACAGCAGAAAATAGTTCAGGAGATTGTTTCCTGAGCCGCCGTCGTTAGATAACAAGACAGAGTAAACAAATTGTAGAAACTATTTCAGTGCAGTTTAAAGTGAAAAAAGAAATCACAGACTGCACAGGAAGTGGATCCCAGCTTTTAAGTAATTAATAAAATCTTTTGTAATTTTAGAACTCTGTTGTATTTTTAAGGCTTTTTTTTTTTCTCAAAACCCTTTCAAACACACACAAAAAAAGCCTGTTTTGGATTTTGTTTCACATGAGTGGTGGGAGCCAAACCCTCAGTTTCAATGGAGAAACGCAGCAGCAAAAATTCAAATTGTAGCGACCGCCGCCACCTCAGCATCACCTGGGAAATAGCCTAGAACAGCCCCACTAGCTCGTCCTTGTCTGCTCCCCAACCCCGTTCCCCAGTTCCCACAATCCATCTCACTCAACACTCCTCCCCTCCCATTCTACTTTCTCCAAGCGGGTTGTCATGGCATCGGTACGCTTCACCGTAACACCCACCAAGGCAGAGGACCTCCCGGGGCTGTCGGACACGTCGCCTGACATCAGCTCCCGTTCCGGCGCCCGCGTGCGCTTCGGCTCCAAGGAGAGCGTCAACCGCAGCGACCCGCTCAGCGAGGTGTCGGGAGGCGCCACGCCGGGAGGAGGGACCGAAACGCCGGACCACAGCAGTTTGGAGCAAGGTGACGGAACACGACCACACAAATCAGTCATCTTCACTTTAGTTTTACAGTCATGATTGAAACGTACCATTATTGAAAGAATAACGCCGACCAGGAGACTGATTGATGTGTGACTGTTAAGAAATATAAAGCAGATCACGCCTAGTCTGCATACCAAGGCGTCACTCTGATGTATCATCCTATTTGGATTACGACAAACGTCGTTTAATCCATATGTTAAAGCTTCTGCCATGTAATGATGCAATTCTTGATAGAAACACGTGATGTCTCGCCTTATTGAGCAATTTCACCTCCACAGTTAAACTAATCTTTCTCAAACACACGTATCCATCCAGATGTTCTCAACACATCTGCTTAGAAGTGAAAAAGCGACACTTACAACAGCAGAAGTTGCTTGAGACTCATTACATTTTGGAGAAATTATCATTCAGTTTCTCAGTCATTCATTTACAGCCGTCTGTTCATCCATAATATTGCAAACAAGTGCTGATAGTGGATAATTTGACGCTGCGATAACTGAGTGAATTAGCATAAACAAACAGAGGCTAAAGCAACAGATTGTGTTGTAGATCGGTTCTCTTGTCGTTATGTTGTCTCAAGATCAGACGTCGAATACTTTTGATGTAGAAGAAATACAGTCTGAAACCCTCGAGGGGAAAAGACTCAGACATTTGGCCTCTCGGCGTTGTCACTGACTCGCATGTCCATGTTGAACACACACATGAACACACAGGCACCACGTTTCTGAAAGATACTCAGGATTGCAGCATTTCAGAGGAATGATGAGATTCCCTGGAAAAAAAGACATTTGTCTCATCCTCACGCGTGCCTCGAATTTTCTTGGTCGTGTTTTATGGCTCAGTCAGGTTGGCGCCTCGATGAGAGATTTGTCATTTCGGTCGGTTCAGAGCGAAAGAAACAACTGTTCAACCAGCTGTAAGCCTCAGCGAAAAACAGTAAAGCAAGTGTGTTGTGGTCACAGGGTAGATTTCACTTCTTCAGCTGCCTGCAGGAATCCACACTCTGAAAATATCCGGTGATTCCGACCTTTAACTAATGATGCTGACAGCAGTGACCTTTTTATTTGGACAAACAGGTACAGACGAACATTTATTGAGTCCACTTTGACATGGAATCATTGGGAATCCAGATTGAGATGAGAAAAAAGTTTTTTTTTCTTTCGACTTATCTGTGAGTGTTTACGAATCGCTGCAGTGATTGAACGTCGATGAAACTATCAGCTCTGTTTATCCACTCACGGTGGTTGCATAGAGGATGCCTCACGGTTTTAATAAACTTCTATAAATAGCGACTGAGCTTCTTTAATGCGATTGAGTTCCGATTAGGCGGTGTGACAGAGATGGAGACGGCTGAAGATGTGACTGGATGTCCTAAGCTGGAACAGAAAAGTGGTTGAAAATGACTGAGTCAGGATCCAGACAGACGGGGAAAAGTAGTCTATGATCCATTATTTTCAGTACAACCAAGTCAGACGGGGAACACAGCGTTCCTACATGCCGTACACACCTGACGCCGGCAGCTTTCCCCTTCGGCGGTCACTCACACGACCGTATGCTGAAGGAGGCGGAGCTCAGATGTTTTATTCTCAGGTGGACGACGTCTCCGTGGGGAATTCTCAGGCAGACACACAGCTGTGTTCCTCTGTGAGCTGACAGTGTAGGAACTGACAGAGGACTGTTATTTTTCTGCGTTAATCACTCACAGGTAACCTTGGATCGCTGTGTGCGGAAAATGCCCGATTGACTTTTTTTAGAAGCCGTACTTTCAGGCTTCTGTCAAAGTTCTCCACAGTTCATCAACTCTCCAGGAAGTAACAGCTGAAGAGTCTTTGCGATTGTGTTTCACGGTTGATCAGGTTGGGTCAGAAGGGTGGCGCCGTTGATGACGGTGTGCTTTCAAACGTTGTTGTCAGCCTTCTTATTCCTGACAGTCCTGATAAACAGGTCAGGCCCTAAACATGTCCGAACAACATTCCCAGCACAGATGTTTTTCTGCACTCATGACTCCGATGTGGTAAATAAAATGTTGAGGAGCAGTTAGCCCATAGTTTGATTTCTTTCCTTTCCAGGTTTGGTTGCAGATGCTTGTTAGTTAATCTTTTCCCGGCACGCCAGCCGGCTTCAGCCACAGAATGCGGTGGAGTCACTTTCACACTCACCATCTTTAGCCGAACAAGGCACCGCAGACGGAATGGGAAGCTGTCGCCCACTGACCAAATGCTTTTTTTTTTTTTTTACTTTATATGGATTTTGGATTTTTCTAGTATTGAACCAGCTGTGAGAGAGGTGGGGGTAGAGTCCTCTCGTTGTTCTTGTTTCACCTTATCCCTCCTTTTTGAGGGCTGTTTGACTTGCCCCTCCTTACAAGGACTCATTGTTGAAATGTTTATCTACGAAATGGGACGCCCCTCCTTCTGTCAGAGATCAGTCACATTCTGGTTCAGATCATTATCACAGACATTTATACAGCAGTCAGATATCTGTCTCTCTCTCTCTCTGCCACAGCAGTTTCTTTATCTACTGGATCAGACGTCTGGTTTTTTCAGATGTCCCTTGAAAACCTGAAAGTATTCTAGTTCTGTAGAACAAGAGAATAGGTAAAAACATGTAATATTTCTAAAGCTGGTACTAAAACAATCCAATCAGGGTATGTTGATATAGTTATATATCATTAATTCGCAACATGTCCTATGTTTGCAAAGCGTTCTGGGTGAATTGGAGATTTGTGCAAACCCATTTGAACAAATGTTCTTTCCCCGATGTGTGTCTTAAGTCATGTGTGATGGCGTTAAACGTGGCCTGCCGTGTGACCGTTGGCGTGAGTTCGATGGAGCGGGAAGGAAAGCGTTGTTGCTGACTCAGGTGTTGCCGATGCCGGTCGCCGTGCCGACTGAAGCAGAACTGAACCAGCGACACGGCGATCATTGCGTCGAACCGTTGACGCCTCGACCCCACCAACCTCATCATATTTCCCTTAAATTTTAGCTCTTCCAGTATTTTTTATCTAGGGTTTATTGATGTGAAGGAGAACAAAATAACAACATGAGCAGTTTTCCCCTCTGCCTGTGCTGATCTGTCTGTTTTTTACTCAGAACAAGAGAATGATTGTTCATGAAAATAGGTTTAATGAAGTGAAAATTTAACCCGTGTATCGTTTGAAGACCCTGTTCCTTCCTTTTAATCCTTGTCTCTGTTTTTTATACCAGGTGATGGCAATTCTAAAATCTCAAGCGTCTACATCAACAACACTCACGGCGTGGACGATGACGACTTCTACGACCGAAACTTGGCCTTATTTGAGGTTGGAAACGCCAAACTGACCACGTTCTAGTCAAAACCACCTGGTCTTCATTAATGATGAGAATATTGGCTACTTAATTTGTTTATTAGACAGTAATCTTGTCTCTTGAAGCCAAGAATAAACCAACATTTGGCTGGTGGGTTTAGATATTAATAGATGTTCAAGTTCCCTGGATAACAGTACTGTGTTCCAGCTCCCCTTTTTTTTAATAGAAGTTGTCCATTCTTGCTCTTTTTCTGGTCCACGTTCTGTTCTCGTGCATCTCATCTATTCTCTTGTTTCACTGCTTCCCTTTTTTGTATTTTTCGCACCACAGGAGGAAATGGACACTCGGCCAAAGGTGTCTTCTCTGCTCAGCCGTCTGGCCAACTACACCAACCTGACGCAGGGAGCCAAGGAGCACGAGGAAGCTGAGATCATCGGGGAGAAGAAGAAAGCCAGCAAGGTATTCATGCCTTAAAAACCCTTGAGGGCGTTTTTAGCGTGTCGTCACTGAAGCAAACACACAAGAGCTGCACTCCTGGTTTACAAAGAATTCCCACTGACTTTCTGTCTAAAGATATATATATAAAGGAATTGATCTTTATTAGAGATCAATCCATTCATTTTAACAAATGATCACTGAACTGTAATTCCATCTTTACTGTCTTCTTGACTCTGCATCTGAAACTAAGTACAGTTTCTGCAGTCCTTGTTAATGAGCAGCCAGCTGGCTTATATTTAAAACAGTTGGTTCAGAGTAATTTACTGTTTCCTCCACGGTCTGACTTCATGTTTGCAGCGTTGGGTGCATCAGCCAACAGACTGTTAGGAAACAGAAGCAACTTTATCTATTTATTTTCAACACACTGTGTTTGTAGTGTAAACATTATTAGAAACCTGGTTCCTGGAGGAAGCTGAGTGATTCCCAGCACGGGGATATAAAATAAGAGAAATGTAGTGGATAAATAGGAAAGAAGGGAAAGTATTGGATGCATTTTTTTTTTCAAAACATGGAGATTCTATCGCGCCAGAGTGGAAGCAGGATGTGTTCAAACCTGATGCTGATAATTCAGGTGTATTTAGACCGCTGTAGCGCCAATCGTCTTATTGTTAATCTAGGTTTTCGAAAAGAAAACAATCCGACTTTGCTGCTTTCTTTGCTCACGATCGGCTCAACTTCCTTCCTTCCAGTCGCCACAGATGGGGACCTTCATGGGCGTTTACCTGCCTTGCCTCCAGAACATCTTCGGCGTCATCCTGTTCCTGCGGTTGACCTGGGTGGTGGGATCTGCCGGCGTGCTACAGGGCCTCTGCATCGTCTTCATCTGCTGCTGCTGTGTGAGTGGGGTGGGGGGGGGCAGACTGGGGGGGAGCGTGAGGCGAGGCCTGAAGGTTTTTGCTGAAATCTGCCTTTCTGTCTCCCTGTAGACGATGCTGACGGCGATATCCATGAGTGCGATCGCCACCAATGGAGTTGTGCCAGGTATTCCTCCAAAGACATACCCCCCCTATTAAAGACCTGGCAGGACTTCAGCACATTTACATAACGGTTCTGTAAAACCTAGGCCCCATTCTGTATCTGAGCTGTCAACAGACCCCATTAGAACAGGTCCAATATTAGAAGGGGAATAAAACCCTCGCTGTGCTCCTCTGTAATTTCTCTAATTGTTCTTCAGGATATTTTAACTCCTAAAGTTACCAGATGGAATTTGTGCAGCGATTCTAACCAGCGCTGCTTGGGTGGAACTTTAGAATGAGGAACATTAAGCAGGCTTGAAATTCTGCTCTTCTTCATGTACTCGTATAATATTTTCCTGTTAATATGGTTTTTCCAAAGAGAAAACAGCAGCTGGAGACGAGCTGATATGAAGCGAGTCACTGAATCCTCCTTTGTCGTCTAGCTTCAGCAGCGCTGACAATGTTTCTCTAATGAGTTTTGTTTCTGTTTGTCCTGTCTCCTCCCTCTGTCTGCCTCTCCCATCTGTCTGAACGCTCTAAAAAAAAAAAAGACCCAAGGATATTTATCCGCCATTGACTTTACCTTTCACTGGAACGTCTCTAGACAAATCCCCCGAATGAAAGTAGTGTGACATTTCTACCAGCATGCGACATTTTGATAATCGACTGAAGAATTAAAACCCTAAACGACAGAGAGAATAAATCGAGCACGTCTTGTTTGACATCACACATTTCATTCCACGCTGCTTAAGCCTCTCATGCTTTCTCACCATCCCAATTCAGATGGTAGCTAACAAACTAAATGTAATGTAAAGGAGTAATCAGATTGGTTTGGCTTTCCAAATACGACTCAGCTGAATTTTTTATTTTCAAATCATCACTTTTCCTTTACCTTACATGCATTCATTTAAAATCGACATCACACATTATTATGTTGAGCTTGCTGAATGTCCAGCCATGTACTGAATTCTAAATCCCAGTCGCCACTGACGTAGTTTTTCCTTCCAGTGCGATTCCCCTTGTGTGTGTGTGTGTGTTCTGTTTAAAAACTGGTTCAAATTGTATCAGCGACTCATACTCACTGTTTAAACTCACTTAGATTACACCTGCATGAGGAACGTTGTTTCCACATAGCTAGCTAGTTAGCTGCATAAATAAAGACAGTATCTTAAAAATGCAATATTTTAGTTTTAAAAGAAACCCACAATAAGGTAAACACCGCAGCAGTCTGGATTCTGTGCTTCAAGTGAGGCCAAAATAAACAGTTGTGAGTCATTTGCAGATACGATTTAACCGAATATCTGCTCTGTCTTCTTGTTCCAGTGCGTCATGTAAAACATTATGCTTATCTCCTCAAGCATACGATGACTTATCTCATCATCTGTCGTCTTCTCTTTCTCTTTACAACCTGAAATCATGATGTTACTAACGTTCATCCTTCTCTCTCTCTCTCCCTCCTTTTCTCTCTTTTCTTTTTATGTCCCATCTGTTGTTCAACATCTGTCTGTCTGTTTTCCCCATCATTTCCCATCTCTTCACTTTTCCCCTTTTTCTTACTCCTCTGCTGCCCCACTCATCCCCATTCCCTCTCCTCCTCATCCTCCTCCAGCGGGAGGTGCCTACTTCATGATCAGCCGCTCTCTGGGTCCGGAGTTTGGGGGGGCAGTGGGCCTTTGTTTCTACTTGGGCACCACCTTCGCTGGAGCCCTGTACATCCTGGGAGCCATCGAGATCCTTCTGGTGGGCTAATATTGTTGTAGAAATAAAAGTTTCATTTTTGTATTTAAGTATTTATTTATTGTGTCGTAATTTTGCCCCCCTCTCCAGATGTACATGGCACCTAAGGCGGCCATTTTTGAGTCCAAGGAGCCTGAAGGTGAAGGGGCGGCCATGTTGAACAACATGCGAGTTTACGGCTCCATCTGTCTCCTCCTGATGTCCTTGCTGGTCTTCGTGGGCGTGAGGTACGTCAACAAGCTGGCCTCCATCTTCTTGGCCTGCGTCATCGTTTCCATCATCTCCATCTACATCGGCGCGCTGGTCTCCGCCTTCAAACCACCAAATTTCCCGTAAGTGTCGATTGATACATTTTCCCAAAATTCACCGAGCGTTTGATCCGTGTCTGATTGATGGACGGTTTCGTACACAGGGTATGCCTGCTGGGGAACAGAACCATCAGCGGCCACGAAGTCGACGACGACCACTGTGCGAAAACCATCCTCCTGCCGAACACGGAACCTACGGAGAGCGCCGACTCCAACTTCACATTCATTAACGGTAGGAGCACGTCGTTCTCTCGCAGGCGTTCTCAGTTACAGCTTTTATCTCAAACTGTACGCCTCCCCTTAGAAAACAGCACGGTAGGCCCGACCTTTGACCCCAGCGCTACTCCTGCTCTGGTGGACAAGACAACAAGCATTTGGGAGCATTTTTGCAGCGGCACTGAACTCAACGCCTCCTGTGACAAATATTTCATCTCCAATAACTTCTCAGAGATTGAAGGGATCCCCGGTTTGGCCAGTGGAGTAATTTCAGGTAGATGTGTGTGATGTGAAGCGTTATTTCGATGATCAACACAGCTGGACAGAAGACAGCCATATAACTCCAGGAACACGTTGAATCTGTTCTCTGCAGAGAACCTGTGGAGCTCCTACCTCACCAAAGGGGATGTGGTGGAGAAAGTCTCCCTGGCTGCCTCTTCTGATGCGACTCCAGCCTCCACTCATCACCCCTACGTGTTTGCTGACATCACCACCTCCTTCACGCTGCTGGTGGGCATCTTCTTCCCCTCTGTCACAGGTGAGCGCGACTATCAGATTACGTAAAATACACTCACAAAGCTTTTGAATTAACACCAAGAGGTATTATTAAACATTTAAAATGAACCATTAACCATGTTTATGCTTAATTTTATTAGAAAAGTTAATTCGGCAAAGAAAATCATCACTTTACCCATAATCATTTTAATGATTTGCTTCCTTTCCTCAGGAATCATGGCCGGTTCAAACCGGTCGGGGGATCTGAAAGACGCCCAGCGCTCCATCCCCATAGGAACCATTTTTGCCATCCTCACCACGTCCATCGTCTGTATCCTTACATGATCAACTATGCATTTGAAGTTGGGTTTTACTTTATATTTCCTGGTTTTAGCGCGTTTTAGTTTTAGTGCTCTGTAATGTTTCATCTTAAAAGACACGAGATGTGATTGTTGCCTCCAAGGTTTGTTTCTCCTTAGTGCTGTCCTCCCAGACCTGAGCAATGTTGTTTTGTTTGGCGCCTGCATCGACGGGGTCGTCCTCAGAGACAAGTCAGTTCATCCACCTTTGTGTTAAACTCAAGTTTAAGCCACACATGAGAGTCTTATTGATGGCGTTTGTCTCCTACAGGTTTGGGGACTCTGTCAAAGGGAACTTGGTGGTGGGGACTCTGGCTTGGCCCTCTCCCTGGGTCATCGTGATTGGTTCCTTCTTTTCAACGTGTGGCGCAGGCCTCCAGTCGCTGACAGGAGCTCCACGGCTGCTGCAGGCCATCGCCAAGGACAACATCATCCCCTTCCTCAGGGTGAGAGGAGTTCAGTTTCTCATGTCAATGACAGGGATCTGAAACTGGTCGATCAGCAAGCAACAGATGTACTCTGTCAGAATGTATGATGACATACATAGTGTTTGCATTCTGTATAGAGATTCTTTATTTGGTGTGTGTGTGTGTGTGTGTGTGTGTGTGTGTGTGTGTGTGTGTGTGTGTGTGTGTGTGTGTGTGTGTGTGTGTGTGTGTGTGTGTGTGTGTGTGTGTGTGTGTGTGTGTGTGTGTGTGTGTGTGTGTGTGTGTGTGTTCCAGGTGTTTGGCCATGGGAAGGCTAATGGGGAGCCCACCTGGGCTCTGTTGCTGACGGCCCTGATAGCTGAGCTGGGGATTCTCATTGCCTCCCTCGACCTGGTGGCTCCGATCCTCACCATGTAAGACACGTAGGGTGTGTGTGTGCGTGTGCGTGTGCGTGTGCGCGCTGGAACTTTCTCCCTCAGGGGATCCACTTTAATTATTTTATTTCTTGAAATAGGTTCTTCCTGATGTGTTACCTGTTTGTAAACCTGGCCTGTGCACTCCAGACCCTCCTGAGGACACCCAACTGGAGGCCACGCTTCTCCTACTACCACTGGTACTTACACACACACACACGCAAACACACACACACACACATGCATTCATAAACATATTGTTCTGCACCTCTGTGTCCAGGTCCTTGTCGTTTTTGGGGATGACAATCTGCCTGGCTCTGATGTTCATATCCTCCTGGTACTATGCAATCGTTGCCATGGTGATCGCAGGAATGATCTACAAATACATTGAGTACCACGGGTAAGTTGCCATGGAGATGTACCCCCCCCCCCCCATAAAAAAAGATTTTGCATGAGTTCCTGTACAGCGTGGTCAGGAGCTTTGTTTCTGTGTGTAACGTCTGTGTGTCGTGCCGCCTCTGTTTTACTAAGTGTTTGTTGGGTTTGCAGTTCCACAGTTCATGTTATATATTCTATATATCATGTGTGTATCAGAGCAGAGAAAGAGTGGGGGGATGGGATCCGCGGCCTCTCCCTCAGCGCTGCCCGTTATGCCCTCCTGAGGTTGGAAGAGGGACCACCACACACCAAAAACTGGAGGTAGAGTTCGATTTTGGTTGCTCTTTCTTCGTCTTACTCCACATCCATAAACACGCCTCTCTTTGCTCTTTCGTCTCCAGACCTCAGGTTTTGGTGTTGCTAAAGCTGGATGAGGACGCCCACGTCAAATCTCCTCGCCTGCTGACGTTTGCCAGCCAGCTGAAGGCGGGGAAAGGCCTGACGATCGTCGGCACCGTCGTATCCGGAAACTACCTGCAAAGCTACGGAGAAGCCCTCGCTGCTGAGCAGGTGGGAACTTCTGTCTTCTTAATGTCTCTGTGGAAACTGGAAAAAAGTCCAAAGAACATCAAGCTGGCCAAAAACGAGATCATAGAAATATTAGGATGAAAGCTTTAACAAGCATTTCCCTGTGTATTTGACCAGACTCTGAAGATCCTGATGGATAAGGAACGTGTGAAAGGCTTCTGTCAGTGTATTGTAGCGCAGAAACCACGTGAAGGTATTAGTCACATGATCCAGTCCAGTGGGCTGGGAGGAATGAAGCCCAACACTGTGGTGATGGGTTGGCCTCACGCCTGGAGGCAAAGCGAGGACCCTCAAGCGTGGAAGACCTTCATCAGTGAGTCTCAGAGGGTGGAGAATAATTCAGTACCATCTCATTGTTTGAGGTTGAAAATAATACAGAAGGTTGTCCTCTTTGTTTTTACTTGTTAGAAGGTTAACAGCGCCCCCTTTCTTTCTTCCAGACACAGTGCGGGTGACCACAGCAGCTCACTTAGCCCTGCTGGTGCCCAAAAACATCTCTCTGTTCCCCAGCAACAACGAACCCTGCACTGAAGGCTACATCGACGTCTGGTGGATCGTCCATGACGGGGGTATGCTAATGCTGCTGCCCTTCCTGCTGAGGCAACACAAGGTAGAAACATCTTCTTCTTCTTTTAGTTATTGTCTTTCCTGCATTGCCGTGTCTCTGATTGTGTTACTTAATATCTTCTTCTCAGGTTTGGCGCAAGTGTGGGATGCGAATCTTCACAGTGGCCCAGATGGAGGACAATTCCATCCAGATGAAGAAGGATCTGGCAACCTTTCTCTATCACCTGCGCATTGAGGCTGAGGTGGAAGTGGTTGAAATGGTACGGTTTTCCTCTGAGGGGGTTTTCAAGGACATTTTTACGTGTTCTAATTGTGTAATATTTTTAAAATATTCCTAATACAAACTTTTTGTTTTTGTTTTGTACTCAGGGAACTTAAAAGATTTAATTTGGTTTCTCTTTGCAATATGCAGAAGACTGAGTGAAACACTAGATTTAGTCCTATGCATGCAGGAAGTGTAATAAGAGTAGAATCCACACACTCGTTTCTTCGACTCCCATGCCTAAACCTCTGAACCAGACTGATCAGTCAGTTTTTTTGCACATTTCGATATCAGTCTTTTTCATCGTGCAGAACATGAGATTTAATGCTGATCCACAGCCCGCTAATCCAGTATGTGTCACCCCACTGCTCTAAGACAAGCACGCTGTAAGACAAACAGAGTCAAGTCGAGCTGTCGGTCTTTGATTACTTTTTTCCTCCTTTCTGAATACGAGTGTTTTGTCTTTGCAGCACGACAGCGACATCAGCGCCTACACCTACGAAAGGACCCTGATGATGGAGCAGAGGTCTCAGATGCTCAGACAGATGCGACTCTCTAAATCAGACCGGGAGAGAGAGGTAAGCTGCAACTGCACCTGAGGAAAGAGTGGCGGGGTCAGGGTTAGCATGACGAGATAGTTTTTATCAGATAAAAGCTTTATGAGAGGATTTATCTATATTCAGGTCAGCAGTAAAAGTCAGTCAAGATAAGACTTGAACGTCCTCATCTGACAGGTTCGCAGAAGAAGGATTTAGCTTAGGGAAGAGTGTGTCGTCTTGAAAGATCCCATGATTTAGCTTTGAAATTATAATTTTTCTGTCATGATCGCAACACGAATTTAGATACCAAAAAGAAACTTGAAACGTAATAATTACATCAAGATGCATTAAGCCGAAACATAACAAAGTCATTTTTAATTTGTCCTTTTTGATAATAAAATACGGAACAGCACCTCCACTTTGACTATAATTACGTTTTTAATAAAGTTCATATTGTCTCCTCAGCGAGTGCGTTGGAGTTTTGATGATGTAAGTTTTCTGGATACACTAATGTATAGCGTCAGCTGTGTGATGTCATGTAGACATAGTGACCTTAAATGAGAACACCTGAATCCTTCAGACAAAGGCAAAAAGTCTACATGAATGTGTGTTTTATTATATCTGTAAACATCTATAAATCTGTGTCTTTTATATAGGGAAAATGGAAAAATCACAGTTCTGCTAGGAAACGCTTTTTCTAGCAGCATTTGAGCCTTTGAGGAGTTGCTAAGAACAGATGTCACATTTATCAGATATTTTTTGTTTAATTTCTTAAAGGAGCCTTTATCTGAAGGATTCAATCAAGAGGAAATGACGCTCTAATGTGTCCCCGTAGGTAGCCTCGAACGCTTATCCCTGAGTAGATGCAGCTTTAGTTTTCTATTAGCAAGCCAGATGACCTTGTGTTGTCTGTAGGTTTATCTTTCCCTCAGCTTCAGGAGTCTTGGAGTCAACACGTCAAACAGCTCCAAGGGAAACGAAGACAGACAGGTACAAGGAGGAAGACAGCCAAGGGAGTAAAGAGTCGGGGAAATCGGGGCGGGGGGGAGCAGCGGCCTAGACAGGATAAACAGTCATTTGAGGTGCGTTAGGGGTGAAGATGTTTGTGCACTTTTCTACCAAATCAGGCCCAGCTGGTGAAAGACCGCAACTCCATGCTGCGTCTGACGAGCATCGGGTCCGACGATGACGAAGACACCGACGGCGGAGAGCGGGACAGGCCAGCCAGCGGCGGCGGAAGCTCGGAGCATCACCGACGAGTTCAGATGACCTGGACCAAGGAGAAAACGTCGCAGTACAGAGCCACACATTCAGGCTGCTCCACGCCCGAAGGCTTCAGAGATATGCTCAGCATCAGGCCGTGAGTGGGAAGAACACACCCGCTGTGATTCTAGGTCATTTAAAGGGTGTTTTAAGGCGCTTAAAGGAAAACGAGTTAATTAGCTGATAACAGAGCGGGATCGAGCCTAAGTGTGATCGTGTTGTCCTTCAGGGACCACTCCAACGTCAGGCGGATGCACACTGCCATCAAGCTCAACGAGGTCATCGTGAACAAATCCCATGATGCCAGGCTGGTCTTACTCAACATGCCAGGACCCCCCAAGAACCCAGAGGGAGATGAGAACTGTATCCTTAACTCTGAGGGTTGCACACTTTCACCTAATTTCCCATTTCATTTATTCATTTATCCTGACATCAACATCATCTGCTACAATTTTTAAAAAAATGCAGAATCATCCCTGAATTAATTTCCAGATATGGAATTCTTGGAGGTTCTGACTGAAGGGCTGGAGCGCGTCCTATTGGTCAGAGGGGGAGGAAGTGAAGTCATCACCATCTACTCCTGATTGGACAAACAAAAGCCAGCAAAAAATAAGAAAAACAAACAAATGCTGAAGCGAACCTGGGTGAGGTGGTGGGGTGTGAGTTCTAGGGGATGTGCCCCCCCCCCCCCCCCCCCCCAAAAAAAAGAGGCTGTCATTGGTTATGGCGTCAGTTGTCACTCCCACCTCACCTTTCCTCCCGTGTCCTCTCATCTTTACATTTTTCTGTCATAACAGGGGTTGCCATTCCACTTATGTCAAGCCACACAACTACTAACACAATTCCGTGTGTGTGTCTGTGTGTGCATGCATGCGAGTGTGTGTGTGTGTGTGTGTGTGTATGTATGTGAGAGAGAGAGAGAGCCGTCCACCTAAAGGAGGATTGGTTTGATGAGACAAGGACCAGTGTTTCGTTGGGTGTTTAGACGGCAGACCATCGAATGAGACAAAATCCAGAGTGAGAGGTTGTGAAGTTGTTCCACGGATGAGACTCAGGGTTGATTTTTGTACTGAACTTATTTTGGAGGCAGATGTAGAGTTGACTGAATGTCTTTCCTCTTTTTTTTTTTTTGAATTTTAAACCTCAATGCTTCATTTGAGGAAAACAAATATACTGCAATGAAGGGAAAAATAATTGTCAGCTTCATTTACATATCCTGAATAGGTTTCTTATTTCAGAACATTTTATCCACAGTGAAGCTCAAAGTCGAATAAATGACTTGTTTTCCTTTCTGTTTGTCTGAGCTCATATTGAGGCACATTTTTGGCCAAGTAAAACAAAAAAGAATGTAAAGAAAAAAACACTCAGAATTTGATTTACTCCTGCTACTCTTAATTTTTTACATGATTCCGATCATAAATTTGATTTCCAAAGTAATGTAAAAAACAAAAGTATGATACATAAAATTAAATTGATTAGCTCGAACTTTATTCAGAGCAAAGCGAACTTCTATTAAAAGTAAATTTTTTGATTAAGTTAAGTGAAATTTTTATTGAATTGTTTAGCCGTTTCTTGTTTTTTTCTATTTTGTTTTTGACTTTGTTGTATTGTTTTGTTTTTATCAGAAAAGGACCTCCAAATGCCTGCTACTCCATGACTCTAGTGAAAACAAATGGCATTTTTACAACTATACTGTATCTGCAAAAAAACAAAACAAAACAGAAGCACCACCAGTGCGCTCTGCTGCTACATTTAATGGGAATAACTGGGTGTCTTAAATCGGGGGGGGGGTATTTGTTTGCACCTCATTAATGGATTTGTGATGTCAGCCACCATCCCAGAAAAAACCAAAGTTAAATTATTGACAAGAAAGCTATCAGATGTCTTCTGAGTTGTGCCATTACTTGGGCCCACGTCAGACTGCGTGAGTCATCACGTTGGTATGTTAGAGATGATGCCGGGGAACCATGTGTGAAAACAAGTATTATTGACCCATTAGATTATTGTGGAGCGCACCACTGCCCTGCATGCTGTTAAAATGTCACTTGAAAAGATTTGTGTGTGAGTTGTATAGATGACACAGTATATTGTGCATTCGATTCCTCCTAATGAGAATATTGTGCTGCGTAGCGTGTGCTTGTGTCCCAAATCTCTGAACCTCAGCACCTACACTGAACCTGTGGACATCTCCTGCTTTGTTTGAATGCTTGTGTGACTGAGAGCTGGTGCGCTTGTTGTGAATGGATGGAGATGTAAGATAGACACATTTGATTCCAATCCTACACATTGGCTCAGTTTTATTTCTACAGTGTTATTGTGCAGGGATTCTTTTACGTTCATTGTTATTTCGGAAACATTGTTTTACTGCTGTACATAAAGACTAAAAATATCCCAAGTTTATCTTTTTTTAATTACATTAATATAAAAATGAATCATAAAAACTTTGCTCGAAAAAATATGGGAATAAAGCAATTTTGAAGTAAAAATGACAGTTTTTGTGAGGTTTTTTGTTTTTGTTTTATCATAATTGTTTGTGTCTTTATTGCAGATATTGGTACTGTGGTGCTTAGATAACTTGTTTTTGGAAAGTGAAAAAATATCACATGAATACTTAATTACCCGTCTTTTATTTTGAAATGGTAAGCTTCCGCTTCTGCGTGATGACGTCACGTCCATTTGTACGTACAATCCGGAAGCCAGTGTCCTGTCATGTATGAGGAAATCAGTTCTGGGCGAAGTTCACCAGCAAAAGTAGGATAAAAACAAAACATTAAACAGATTTCGGGGGTGAACATGGAGGTAAGAGTAGATAGTATTCGAAACTTTTGACCTAATAAAAAAAAATCACCTTTGTCCTCACGTGATGATCAATTACAAAACACGATGTTTATTTGACATAAACACAATGATGGCCTGGTGACGAGCGGATACCCGGCTGTCCAGTGACTAATCCCCCCCCTCCTCAAAACATTTAACTGCAATTTATTTATTTCCCTTATGGCTGGCTTCAGTCGCTTGTTTAATTGTTAGTAACCGCTCTTGAAAACCATCAGAATTTACAATTCTGAAATTACATACAGTCTTGTATGTATATGTTACATTGTAAACCGCATCGTGTTGCCTTTAATGTTTTCTTGAGAAATTACCCGACATGATCCTCTTATGAGCGAGACTGAGCGTCAAGAAAAAAAATGAAATGACAAAAAAAGCTTAAACACAGTAAATAGAATTATATTCCTTGAAATATTTTTTTAAAAAAACAATCTGATTAACAACATAAAGCTGTTTGTAAGATGCACTGAAAATTAGAAATGATACGACACAAGCCTCTAAAATACACACACACACACACACACACACACACACACACACACACACACACACACACAAACACACACAAACACACACACACACGCACAAAGCTTAACTGACACTTGTGTTGGAATAATATCAAAGAAATGGACAGGTTACTCTCATTAACCGAATCTGTGTTTAGCCGATAGAAAAGAAGGACATTTAAAATAAAAAACGTCGTTGGAGTGTGCGTCACATTGGCTTCTTAGATTTTGAGACTGAACACAATTTCTCAGGGGTGTAATTCTAAGTGCATATACAGTGTCAGCGGCAATATAATCAGTGACAGCATTAAACAGTAGTACGACAAGGATTTTACTGTACAGGTATAATGAAATTGGAAGAAAAATGGTTCTTCAATTTTCCAGTAAAATATAATTGTACATATAATTTCATATAAATGTTACATGTACAGTATTCTTTTATTCTAGAACTATTGGACCAATTCATACATGACAGTATTATAAACTACAGTATATTAAAAAATGTCTCTAATGAACTAATGTGTACATTTTTAACTACCAATACATCGGCGTTGTGTGGACCAATACAACTTCTTGTTATGCATCGGTGAACGTGCATTTTGCATATCGTTGATATGCAAAATTAGTCCTTAATCCTAAAACTAATATTGGGAGGTAATAATTATAGTGATAATACAATTATTGATAATTATTTTTATTGCTAAGGGTGGAGAACGCAGCCAACTACCGCAATTATATTATTATTTTCCCCCATCTCATTGTTCTTCTATTTTTGTGTTTCTGTGTTAACTAACTGGTTTTATTCTGAAACGTCTCCTCGGGCTTCCGGTGTTGTCCTTATTTGGTTTAATCACTTCCGTTTATGTCACGCACGATCTGTGGCTCTGGATCCATTGAGCTGCCTGGCCCGGGCCAGCACGAAGAAAAAAAAAAGGGGGGGATTCGGTTAGCCTTCCTTCCCTATCTGACACCTTGAAAATGACACTTGTCGTAGTCTTCTTTAACAACATCACTAGTGCGTGAAAAATATCTTGAAGCTGCGGCTATTGACTGAATGTTTCGTTCGGGGTCCGACAGACAAACAGGCGCCAGGCTGGCCGTGAAGTGGAGAGTGCTTGCGGCTTTGCGTCAAAGCCAGCTAAAGCTAAACCGTGGTAGGTCGACTCAGCTATAAAGACCGGTTCCAGCCACGTTACCGCGGTAGCTAGCCAGTCAGGAGACGGGTTATTTTGGGACGATTACTGGCGTGCTCATGCTTCGGTGTGGTGTGAACTAGCCCCAAACATCTGTGGCAAACCTGTCAAGCGTCGGATACAAAAGAAAGAGCGTTTCAGCAATCCTCGACCATCGTTAGCTTTCTGGAACGACTTCCACCACTAATTTCAAGCACATGTTAAAAGACAGGAAAATTCGCTATATTGCGTAACGTCTTGGGCTGTTGAGGGGGCCTCATAGCGAGGCCCAGCTGAAAAGATGGACCTGAATTTTTATTCGGATTTAACCGATGGGACCGGGCAACACGACGGTGATCCAGAGTTCTTGGATCCGCAGGCTTTCAATGGATTTGACTCCGACAACAAGGTGACCCAATCTCGTGGATTAAGGCAGACATCTCAATCACACAAATGATGAATTACTTGTATTTCTAGGCTTCCTATATCTCTATTAATGGCTTCCTGTAATTCATCATCCTTACTGTTTCAGTTCCCTGGAGGTAATGACAACTACCTGACCATTTCTGGGTCTGGCCATCCCTTCCTCACCTCCTCAGAGGTAGGCCATTATATTTTGAATTTTGTGACACTGAATATATTCCATGACAGCTCTTTGTTTGTTAATGAGAAGCCTCCTCCTGTAGACAGATGTTTTTATAATCCATCCCTTCATGTAGGTCCGCATGTGGGAGGTGGGGTTCATGTTATCTTGCTCTTGTAAATATGGGTGCAACCCAAGCAAAGAAATTCAAATGAACCTAGTCATCAAAATCGAAATTTCTATTGTTACAACATAATATTTTAATAATACAGTAGTTTTGCTTCCTCAATTTAATTTCTATGTGATGTGCAAAGAATTTGCCCAGTTGCTCAGCCATTTTTATATTTGAAGTAAACAGTAAAGACAAATTAAAATCATTTCTTTTCAAGAGAGAAATAGAGATCTTCTCAAGCAGTCAACAACAATCTGATGATCAAAGAGAGCATGCACAAATCCTTGTGTGGATGGAGATTCTATTGCAACTGTTTCCTAATCTGTTTTAAAAAGAGTTTCTAACAAATTTATAAACTTGAACTCTCACATTTTAAAATGCAGCTGTCTCTTTGTTGTATTTTCATTGCTATGGTTTTTTTTTTTTTGTGAAGTCTGTATTTCCCTGTCAGGATCCTGATGGAATGAAACAATTTTTTTTCCCCCAGTGTTTCATGTCAAGCTTGCTTTTTGTAAAAGGTTAGCTTAGCATTAGCATTATCAGCTACAAAAGTGAAGCAGAAAAGAGTGAACGATCCAAAGATCGCTGCTAACCAGCTGATCTAAAGTGTTGCTCTGGCCCCTTAATTCAGAACTACATTCCACTGCTGATTCAGTGATCTGTCAGTGATTCTGAGATATTTGGAAATATTTCATGTTTTCCTTCAGATCCTCTGACATCCTTGATCTTCTCTTTGCTTTTGCTTCCACCCTCTCCTGATGCCATTCTTCCTCCAGACGTTCCACACCCCCAGCCTTGGCGATGAAGAATTCGAGATACCTCCCATCTCTTTGGATCCAGACTCGGCCCTCACTGTGTCCGATGTGGTGTCCCATTTTGGGGAGCTGTCAGACACCGGCCCCTCCGACAGCGTGGTGGTTCCTGGGAACGCAGTCGTCGAAGGGGACGACCCTTCATTTGCTTCGACTTTTGTTAATGCCCCCTCCCAGGGATTGGAGCACCTAAGTCTGGGAGTCATCAACCAGTCAGGTGGAAGTGCTTTGTTGGGGTCGTCTCTGGGAATGGTGAGGAGTCTGAAATGTGTCGAGTTATGAACGTGTCAAACGCTGGCGTCGTTCACTCCCGTCTTCTCTCCACCCCCCAGGATCTCGGTCACCCCATTGGCTCGCAGTTCAGCAGCTCCTCACCAGTGACCATCGATGTCCCGCTGGGGGACATGAGCCAGAGTCTTCTTGGGTCCAACCAGCTGACTACGATTGACCAGTCAGAGCTCAGCGCTCAACTAGGGCTTGGTTTGGGAGGCGGGAACTTACTTCAACGCCCACAGTCGCCAGACCATCCTCTGTCGGCCACGGCGTCGCCCACCAGCTCGCTGCAGGATGACGACATGGATGACTTCAGGAGGGTGAGTCTAGAGGCAGAGTGATGCTCTCTCTCTTTACATTTCATGTACTTGTTGCTTAAAGTCTTTTGAACTTGGGTTCAGACAATCAAACTACACAATGTCTTAAAATACTGTTTTCTCAGTAGCTAGCAAAACCTGATCGCGCAAAACAAATACACTTTTAGATTTGAGTCCAAGTATGCTGAAATCCATAAAGCTACACCTATTAGTTTCAGATCTTACTGGCTGTCTTCACCATTTCCCAATTTTGCCCTTGTTTTGTGTGTTTTTCCTTTGTTGCTTCGCATGATCATCAAAACACTTGTTAATTAAACAAAATGATAGAATTTAAAAAAAACTTTGCTCCAACATTACCAGAAAAAAGCACACGCTTTAAAGATCATTTCCAGGAAGTTGTCATGTTCCTTCTCACGTACACAGGATGAAAGGAAGGCCTTTGAAATTGCTATTTATTCTTGTTGTTATCCTGTGTCCAATCAGAGCGTCCTGGTGGAATCTCCTGTCTCCATGGCGCCCTCTCCTGGAATAATGTCTCTCGACCCATCCCTGTCTCAGTCCCCGCTGTCTGCCCCCGCTTCCAGCATTTCTCCGGCTGTTGGACGGAAAGGAGGAGCAGGAGGAGGAAAGAAGGGGAAGAAGAAGAAAGACCCCAACGAGCCTCAGAAACCCGTGTCAGCCTACGCTTTATTCTTCAAGGACACGCAGGCAGCTATTAAGGGACAAAACCCGAACGCGACATTTGGAGAAGTTTCAAAGATAGTAGCCTCCATGTGGGACAGCCTGGGGGAGGAGCAGAAACAGGTGAGAGGAAAATGCAGGGATTCCTGAAGTTATGGAAAACCTGGAATCTTCTTGACAATATTTGCAGCTTATATTGAAGTATTTTAACGGTTCATAAGTTCAGCTAAAAGAAAGTACAATGAATAAAATGCCGATGTTTTTGTGTGCGAAATCCTTCAGGAGCGTTACATTGGATCAAATCATAAACTTACAGATATATGTACAATATCATGTGAGCAGATTTAAATGCAGTTCACATCTCAGAGCTAAGTTCACACTTTTTTTTCTTTCAGGTTTACAAAAGGAAAAACGAAGCAGCGAAGAAAGATTATTTAAAGGCTTTGGCAGAATACAGAGCTGGCAAGATTTCTCAGGTGAGAGACATGAATTGCAGATCTTCCATTTTGTGATATTTGAGACACGACGTGAAGCACGAACGTCTCTTAGGAGTTTGTAAATTGTATGTTTTATCGTAAGTATTGTAATTGGTTGTTATGACTGAATGGAAATGGTAAAGTTTACACAACTTGCCCCAGAAAAAACTCTCCTCTTTCTCTGTTGCTTTGCTCCACATATCGGTAAATATTTCCCGTGAAGCTTCATAACCATTTAAGGCCAAAAGCCAAGCCACACCCACTTCTGAAAAGGGGCGTGGTCAGCCTCAGCTAGCTTACCCTCTAAGCCTCGTACATACATAGATGGTATATGACCAAAAGGCTACACAGACACCCCATAATACAAAATTCAAGTGGGGTTTTAGGCAAGTAATTTCATTCTTATAGTAAAATTAAGTTTTGATCGTTAAGTCAAAGATGACCCACTGCCTGATTTGTAAAATGTTCTCCTTGTCTCCATCTCCAGACCTCCCTTCAGCCGCCCATTGAAGTCATGGACACGGCCCCATCGCCCCCACCTCCCCCTCCAGCCCCGGCTCCTGCTGTGACAGCCATACCTGTGACCCCCGTAGCCCCCCGCCCCACCAGGTCACAGCAATACAACCCGGAGGAGAACACCATCACCAACATCTGTACCTCTAATATCATTCTGGACCTGCCTCAGGTCACCACGCGCTCCCGCACCGGCGCCATCAAACCTCAACCTCCACCCGTAGCCACTCCTCCGAACCCCCCCAACGTGACAAAGATCATCATCAAGCAGACGCTGCTTCCCTCCGGCGGCGTGTCGGTCACCGCGACTGCCGCCTCGTCGCCGCGTCAGCCGCCTCCGCTGCAGCAGATGCAGAGCACCCCTCCTCCGCCTCGGCTGCAACAGATGGTGCACGCCCAGGCCCCCCCACCCCTGCAGGCCAAACCACGAGGGGCCGCCACAGCTCCGCCCCCTCTACAGATCAAGGTTGTCCAGGCGTCACGGCAGGTGGATGCAAGCGCGCCGATCATCGTGGCGTCAGGTGGGGAAACTCCTTCGTCGGCGTCCTCCGGTCTGACTGTTGAGGTGGGCCGATCGGCCAATGTGGTGACCCGTGGACAGGAAGTGACCAACGTCGAGGAAGGGGTAAGCTCAGGTTACTTAGACTTAAAACTCGCCGCTTGTTTTGACTTATTTGAAGCAAATAAAATTCAATATAATCCTCTCGTTCCGTCTCTCAGATGGAGGTGGAGGTGAATGTCGCCTCAGTACCGTGTGCGACGACTGCCGCCAGCCGCAACATTTGCGTCCGCGCCGGCTGCACCAACCCGGCTGTGGAGAGTAAAGACTGGGACAGGGAATACTGCAGTAACGAGTGCGTCGCCACGCACTGCAGGTGTGTACCAAAACCAGCAGCGACTGATATCAAGGATTCTGGGAAAACTTTTTTCTGATCACAGATCCTAGGAGTTCCTTTTTGAACATCTTGCGCAAAAATAAACAAGATTAAACGCAACCACATCAATGTCGTGCAATCATAGGATATCTGGGGACTCAATGAAGTTGAGAATGATGTCTTCCTTTCCTCTCTTCCTCCACAGAGACGTGTTCATGGCATGGTGCGCCATCCGAGGGCAGAACTCCACCACGGTAACATAGGGGCACGGAGGAGCTGACCTTTAGCCTCTGAGTAGCGCAGAGCGTAGAGGACAAAAGAACAAGATGTGAAATGTGAATGAATGAATCACAGCTAGGCTCAGGTTTCGGCACATAGTTTTCGTTTTATCATATGAACTTGAAGAAGACAAGACAGTCAGAGGAAAAGATAAAGTCACTACAACGTTCTTTTCTCAAATCGGCGACACCTTGGATCCCGGCGCAGATTAGTCCACTGGAATGAAAAGCTGATGATGCGTGAGAATGACGGCTCAGAAAAAAAGCCATGGATGATTAAAAACAATTTCAAAGAAAAATACAGAACAAACTAAAAACTTGTGCCTCTACACTTCCCTCTTGATCATTTATTGTGAATTTCAGATAAGGACTTGATAAAAAAAAACATTTTGTATTGATTTATGGTGTTTTTAAGTTGTTTTAAAATGTCAAAAAAATTAAATCATGAACTTGCAGATTGATTCAGTTCATTTACAAAAATTCCATTTTGTGTGTTTATGCGCTTCCCTTTACTGTTACATGGAGAATTGACAGATATGAATGAAATTTTGGAATGGGGTTACGATGAGTTGTTCTTCAGTAAAATGCAGAAGCGGCTGCTTCCAAGGTTTAACGTACAAATGAGCAACAATTTGACAAAGCACAAACAGTCTTAACTGTTGTTTCAAATCGTACGAGTGCATAAATGTTTACTGTCAATTTCGGCGAGGTGACATGTAATCTCTGCCTCCAGTCAAATGTTAAATGTCAACGATGCAAAGGATTTGAACATTCAGGTGTAAACAGGTGCTAAAATTCAACAAAGAAAAAGTGTGTTTTCTTGTTTTTCTGTTCTCTCCTGCTGTTAACGCCCGCTACGTAACCCCTGTGTTTGACATGTGCATATTTTGTTTTTACAAGGAACATTTGTGGTGAAAGTTGGTGTTTGGGGGTTGGGGGGGAGCAACTGGAAATAAAAACACCAGCTTTGACAACACTACTGTAAGTGGAAAGGAATACAGGATAAAAGCTTTACTTTCTGATACAGGTGTTCAATTGAATTAAAATGCTTTCGGCTCAAATAATCATGAAAGGGATGTATGCTTTTGAGAAATAACATTCCCAGTCAGATGAAATCGGTTTGGCTTAATGTAGATATCCTGGAAATGTTTTTAATGGTGAAATAAATATTTTGTTTTAATATATATCTGTGAATAACATTTTTGCCTTTCTGTATATATATTGCCAACTGTGTATATATATATATGTTATATGTATATAAATTATATATTTATTATATATATAATTTATATATATATTATATATATAATCATGTATAGCGGATAATCATTCAGTTAACAGTAAAAAAATAATTTACCGCAACACAAGGATGACGTCATCTTGTAGTTCCTATCGCGAGATTGACAGCAATCACAAAGTTTAATGACAATGGCGGGAAAACGTAGCATGGCGGGAAAAAAGCAGCATGGTCAACATGAGAGAGGGGGTGCTGTTGAGCAGCGCAACGCCACAAAAACATCCAAGGGGAAAAGTATCAAGAACAAGACAAGAATTTTTCTGGCATTTAGTCGTAGTTTTAATCTTCCACTTAAAAGCTTCCAGTTGTATCAAACCAGGTTACGAGGTCGCGCTGACGCCATTAAGGTTTTAACTAACGTGTGTTTATTATAAAAGCAAAGACTCCGAAGGGGAGGGAGAGGAAAAAGAGGCCCCCGGAGGAAGAGGAGGGAGGGGGTTGAGGACTTAATTACAACCGATTGGTGTATGCGTGCTTGCAAGTGCGTCGAAAAGCCACATCACACAATATTTTAATAATTTAACGAATTTTAATGAAGGTAATGACTTATGAATCTTATTGCGTAGTTTATTACGTGATTCCTCTTTGAGGAAAAAGGCCGTTGTGGTGGAATTATAAGGGAAGCTGCAGCAGCATCTCGTAGCGGTTTGTGCATCTTGGGGGGAGAAAGTACGTTATTGTCAACTGACGCTGTTCATCTTCCGGCCTGCCGAGAAGCGAATCCGGGAGCGGAGTTAGCGACACACGGCTCGCCATGGCGGTAAACCTGGACAAGGAAGCGTATTACCGCCGGATCAAGCGATTGTACACCAACTGGAAGGTAAGAATGGAAGCTGCGTGGATAATTCCTCTACTTTATGTGGTCATAAAGCGGGGAAAGTTGACTTCCGAGAGACGCTAGTTGTGTTTATTTAGCCGAGCGTGTTCAGTCTGTTGTCGGCGTGAGTGGTGCTCTTGTCCCGGCCGTACTCAACGCGGACTACGAGGCTTCGGAAAGGCCTCCGCTAACACGATTTTTTTTTTAGCAGCATTATTTGCTTTTAAACTGACTTTAAAAAGAAATATACCTCACCTGTAACTCGTATCTGACATAAGTAGCATGCTGGCTAACTCATGTTAGCACACCAATCCATCCATTCACCGTGTTAGCTACTCCGCTAGCTAGTAAGTTTGCAAACGTGCTAACTTCTTCGCGAAGTAGCTAACCTTGTCTTGGACTCAGTGCTAAAATTAATAAAGAGATAGATCACAAATCTTCTGCCACATATCAGTGTTTAACATTTATCTCAGACGTAAACGTCACTGTCAATCTGTCTAGGTAACCTTTGCTATATGCTAATGTTAGGCTAATTAGCATAAGGATAACGCATGCATCCCAAGAACATGTTAGGAGAGCTTTCAAACCAATGAAGATTACTTTGTAAAAAGTCACAAGTGTTTAATGTGAACTTGTAGGAACTTTTTAATTCTTAAACGTTTTTTTACTAGATGAATTTTGACGTTAGTTGGTGAGTTTTTCTACCCAAAGCTGCTTTGAGACTCATCGACCCTGTAAGTGCTGCTGGCTGATGCAGCATCAGGTGCTGATGTGGCTGAACTCTTGAGTGTTTAAAAAGATTACTTTTAATGATACCAATAAAACCTTCAGCTAAATGTCTAGGCTCATTAGGATCTTTAATGGAATAGCCACTCAAATTCAGTGGATGAACGGGTGGCTGATCTTTCAAAAAATGACATTAAATAATTACATTAAATTTTGTTTCCGTGTGCTTTCCAGAAAGGAGAAGATGAGTTTGGCAAAATCGATGCCATTGTGGTGTCTGTGGGAGTGGACGAGGAAATTGTGTATGCCAAATCCACAGCCATACAGGTGAGGTCACATCCTGGTACGAGGTCAGTGTGGAGCGATCAGTGATAATTTCACTCAGTCTTGTTGTACTCATGTGTGATTCATTTCAAATTAATATGTAAGTGTTGTAAAAATATTCTATATGTCTGTGGAATCTGTATTGGTACATGTTTGTTCCTTTCCTTTGGATTTTGATTGAGTCCAAGTAAGATTGGTTATTCAAATGCTTTACTCTTATTTCTTCCCCCCAGACGTGGCTCTTTGGTTACGAGTTGACAGACACGATCATGGTGTTTTGCGACACCAAAATCATCTTCCTCGCTAGCAAAAAGAAGGTGGATTTCCTCAAGCAAGTTGCTATAACAAAAGGCAACGAGAACGCCAATGGCGTCCCGCCCATCACACTGCTCACCAGAGAAAAGGTAAACACAAGTAAAACCCAAATACGCTGCGTTCGCACATTGTTTTCTTGTCATCTCACGATATGAGACTGAAGCGTCCGTTTGCATCTTAGAATGAGAGCAACAAAGCCAACTTTGACAAGATGATCGAGGCAATTAGAGGCAGCAAGGAAGGCAAGACGGTGGGAGTCTTCAGCAAGGACAAATTCCCTGGAGAGTACATGAAGAGCTGGAACGACACGATCACGGCTGAGGGGCTGGAGAAGGTATGATCAGCTGGCTGAATCTGCCAAGTCTGGAGGTCTGTAAGGTGTCCTACATGTTTTTTATCCGTCTTGCCTGCAGGTCGACATCAGTGCCGTGGTCGCCTACACGATGGCAGTGAAGGAAGACGGAGAGCTGGGCCTGATGAAGAAGGCAGCAGCCATCACCAGCGAGGTTTACTCTAAATTCTTCAAGGAGCGCGTGATGGAGATTGTTGATGCAGATGAGGTGAGTAAAGGGAACCGGAGCTAGAAACGATTGATATTTATTATTTTGTCAGAAAATATCTTTTTAACCTGTTCCCAATGTTCATGGGAAACAGCCACTAGGGGGCAGTAATACACCTAAACTTACCCACGTAGCCAAGATTACTGTGAATGTTAGGGTAGATTGGGGTATTTAAGTCAGGGAGTGGTATGGAAATGGTGTTGAGTGGCTTTGGAATCATGAAGTAGCTCCCAAGGCCAATTCCTTATAGTCATGTTGAAATAAAAGGAGAAGAATCTTAAATCTTGAATAAATTTGATGTTGACCAGCAATCTCATTCCGCCTCCACCATACAGAAAGTGCGCCACAGCAAGCTGGCCGAGTCGGTTGAGAAGGCCATCGAGGAGAAGAAGTACCTGGGCGGCGCCGACCCTACCACAGTGGAGATGTGTTATCCACCCATTATCCAGAGTGGAGGGAACTACAGCCTCAAATTCAGCGTCGTCAGGTAACTTCAGCAGGATCACGTTTAAATTTCCCGGTGGTTTTATTTTAAGTCATTTTGGGATCCAAACTTGTGGGAATATTTATAATTACTGAGTTTATCTTGAGCATCATTTTGTTAAAAACCGATTTCCCCTGATGGTTTGTTTCGTTCCAGCGATAAGAATCACATGCACTTCGGCGCCATCACCTGTGCCATGGGGATCCGCTACAAGTCGTACTGCTCCAACCTCGTGCGCACCCTCATGGTGGACCCCCCTCAGGAAATGCAGGACAACTACAACTTCCTGCTGCAGGTGGAAGAGGAGCTGCTCAAACAGCTCAAACATGGTGGGTTCAGGAGCTCCCTGGGAACGTGGGATGTTTGATGATTCGATCGTGTGACGTTAGTGTTGTTTCTCAAACAGTAAGGCAACTGTTAAAGGAAAAAGGGAAGTAATATTTGCTGCGGACTTTAATCTTCCTTCCGTTTCCTTACAGGTGTAAAAATATGTGATGCCTACAACGCCGTTCTAGAGTTTGTGAAGAAGGAGAAGGCAGACCTTGTAGCAAAGCTAACCAAAAACCTCGGGTAATTGCTCACAAATACCCTCATTACTATCACCACATATATTTTGCGGCTCATACTTTTTGTTTTGTTTTTTACTTCGTAGTTTCGCGATGGGAATCGAGTTCAGAGAAGGATCTTTGGTTCTGAACGCCAAAAATCAGTACAAACTGAAAAAAGGTGAGACGCTGGAGACGTGTGCGCATCATATAAATATTTCAGAGAAAAACCTTTTTAATCAGAGCCTGTTTTCGTCCTCTTGTCCTCCAGGGATGGTGTTGAGCATCAGTTTAGGGTTCGCTGACCTCGTCAATAAGGAAGGCAAGAAAGAGGAGCAGAAGAAATACGCCTTGTTTATTGGTGACTCTGTACAGATCAATGAGGCGAGTCGCGTTCAATGCAGCTTGTAAATAAGAGCTTTTCAGTTCTAATCTGATCAGAATCTGATCAAAATACATTCATTCCAACCTAAATGTTTCTGTAACAGGAAGAAGCTGCCACGATACTCACACCAGTGAAGAAAAAGATAAAAAATGTGGGAATCTTCTTGAAGGTAGGCGTCTCCACACTTCAGGTTAACGTTAATAAACCGCAATCAATGTATTCAGATGCTTAATTCACCTTTTTCCATTCCAATGTCAAGTAACGATTACGTTCAAACAGTCGCTGCTATCTTAGAATCCCAGTATAAAACAAACTTAGACGTACTTTACACATGCAGAACACTTCAGATCAACTTGGTGTTTGATAAATTTGTTTTTCCCAGAACGACGATGAAGATGATGACGATGAGGACGGAGACGACGCCGAGGAGCTTCTGGGGAAGGGAGCTCGCAGCGCCGCTCTGCTAGCAGACAGAACCAGAGTGAGTGTGGGTGGACGTGTGCGCGCGCGTGCTGATTGGTGTTACTTTGCCACCATGACGGAGTGTTAATAACTAAGAGTGTGAATTTTTTTGTACTCTACCAGCTACTTGGGAAGGTAAGTATTCACTATTTCTTAAAAAATCACAAACTGAACTGGTTCAGTTGTGCCAACATACCGATGGAAAGCGTGCATTTTTTCGTTTCTTTCCTGATTTTTGAGTGCGTTTTTTTTTTTTTTTTTTTTACATTTTACTCCCTCCAATCCCAACCATTTAAAACTGTAACACATATTTTTAATTCTGCATGTGTGTTTTTTATTTCCCATTGTTCTTTGGAACACCAGAGGCCTGTACCATAAAGCTGGATTACGGCTTAGCGAGATAACTTCAGGCTTAACCCTGGCTTTTCGGTACCCTAAAGGTGGCTGACTTTCTATCAGGCTGCGTTGTCGCGGTAACCTATGCTGAACACCTAACCTGCTCCGGAGTAGGATAAGTTCAGGATAAGAGCTCAGCAGGTATAACAGCCCCACCTACTGACCAATCAGTTCTCTTGGAAAATGGGCTGTCCGTTTTATGAGAACCCGGTGGATCTTGGTGCACAGCTTGTGCGAAGAGCGCTCAGGCGCGAGAGAATATTTAGAGATCGCTGTAATCCGTTGGAACAATCACTGTACGAAAGGTGCAGGTTTTGGGGAGAGGGGTTACATTGCATCTGTCAGCTGCTGGAGCCTTACATCAGTAATGTAACGCACCCCAACCACGCGCTGACAGTCCCGCAGACAGTGTGCATTGCACTGAGGTTTTTTTGCCACAGTTAATATATTTTCTTAGTGATGTTCGTAATTATTATGATGTCCTTAAATCCCTCGTTGGATGGGTTACAAGCAATCCACAGATAAACTGCCATTAATCAATTATTTGTTTAAGTAAATCATGGATTGATTGATTCATTCATTCATAGGTACTTTTATGTATTCTGTTGGCGATGCTGAAAACCTCGGGAAGAACACAGTATGTAGAGCTGTTCATAAAGTCACGGGGGCTACGATCACAGGCCATAACGAAAAATGTGGTACATACATTTATGGAACACACAAGTGTTAGTGTAGTCAAATATACAAGTGCAGTCATAGTGGGGCAGTAATATTATAATGGCACTAACTTCTGCATTGACACAGTCGGCGATTTTGTGCCGGCGATTTTGTGCCAGCGATCCTTGCGCCGTTTGGCAGCTGCAACTGTGTTGATTTTTGCCTGGATTATTGATTTGTATTGCTCGTATTTATTAATTATTATTGTTTGCTCCTCCGTTGTGAGATATGCGGCTCGGGCCGGTTTGTTGCATGTTTGCGATTGGTCGCATGCAGCAAACTCCGCCCTTTTTATGTGAGTGCGCACAGATCTAGAGTGGACAAGCCTGGATTGAATTAGTGAGTTGATAGCCGGCTTTATGGTACCGAAAATCCGGAGGGCGGATGTCTCGGTAAGTGAAGCCAGATAAGTAAGAGGAAGCCCGGCTAGGTTCATCAAGCTTTATGGTACAGGCCTCAGATCATGTGTGTCGCGTGTGGGTTTTTTTGTGTGCGATCTCTCAGTTCTGTGATGTTGTTGAACGCAGAATGAGATGACGGCAGAGGAGAAGAGGAGAGCCCACCAGAAGGAGCTGGCCGATCATCTGAACGAAGAAGCAAAGCGTCGTCTGACGGAGCAGAAAGGAGAGCAGCAGATCCAGAAGTGAGTGTAAAAAACCTTTTCTTAAGGCCCGGTCCGAAGGATCCCCCCCCCCGGAAGAAAAGTAACCCTAAAGTGATTGTCTGCTTCTTTTCTTTCAGGGCCAGAAAATCTAACGTATCCTACAAAAACGTCTCCCAGATGCCCAGAGAAAAAGAAATCAGAGAAATGAAGATCTTCATCGACAAAAAGTACGAGACCGTCATCATGCCAGTTTTTGGTATCGCCACGCCGTTCCACATCGCCACCATCAAGGTACGCCCGGAGCGGCTGACTGTAGAAGACAAGATCGAAAAACCTGACGCGAGGTTGTGACTTCTGTTGCCTTTCCCTTTCCAGAACATCAGCATGTCTGTTGAAGGAGACTACACCTACCTGAGGATCAACTTCTACGTCCCCGGAACTTATCTGGGACGGCAGGAGGGAAACATCTTCCCCAACCCCGACGCTACGTTTGTTAAAGAAATGTGAGTCAGATTTTCTCCTTTTTATCTTTTGAAATCCTCTTATCATTTCTTTTTTTTTTTCCTGACGTGAATCGTCATTATCCTTGGCCACAATTTTCCATCTTTTGTCCCTGTATCGTGTTCCCACCCAGCACATACCGGGCGTCCAACCTGAAGGCTCCCGGCGACACGTCTGTGCCCTCCACCAACCTGCAGAACGCGTTCCGCATCATCAAAGAGGTACAGAAGCGCTACAAGACGCGAGAGGCCGAGGAGAAGGAGAAGGAGGGCATCGTCAAGCAGGACTCGCTGGTCATCAACCTCAACCGCAGCAACCCCAAACTCAAAGACCTCTACATCAGACCCAACATTGCACAGAAGAGGATGCAGGGTTCGCTGGAGGCGCACACGAACGGTGGGGAAAGGAGGCGAACATCCCATCCTCGCTGGGATCGGTTCACCTGTTTGTATTTACCTGCGGTGTTTCTGTTCCCTCGCAGGTTTCCGCTTCACGTCTGTCCGCGGCGACAAAGTAGACATTCTTTACAATAACATTAAACACGCCATCTTCCAGCCATGTGACGGGGAGATGATCATCGTACTGCACTTCCACCTTAAGGTACGCCGGCGCCAGACGACCACACACACGTCAGGGATACCCACATTTACCTTTTTGGTTCAGATCTCAGAAATTTCTCATCCATTCCTGCGAGAAAGGAGGCATTATGTGTCGTGTGTCTTGTCATTTTTGTTGTGTTTTTTGTAGTTAAATGTTATTTGTACAATTTATTTTCCCTTTTTAAACTCGGCTGTTTTTGGTTTGTTTTTTTTGGTTTTGATGTTTTATCGCGATGTTGAATTTTTGCTCTAGAACGCCATCATGTTCGGTAAACGGCGCCACACAGACGTCCAGTTCTACACGGAGGTCGGCGAGATCACCACAGACTTGGGCAAACACCAACACATGCACGACCGGGACGACCTGTACGCCGAGCAGATGGAGCGGGAGATGAGGCACAAGCTGAAGTCGGCCTTCAAGAACTTCATCGAGAAGGTGGAGACGCTCACCAAAGAGGAGCTGGAGTTCGAGGTTCCCTTCAGAGATCTGGGGTGAGTGAACGCTGACATCACCAGCGCGGAGGGATCAGGATGGGATGGGGGGAAAAACACGGCAGCGTGTGGACTTACTGTCTTTGCTTTATAGGTTCCAGGGCGCCCCCTACAGGAGCACCTGTCTGCTACAACCGACGTCCAGTTCCCTCGTCAATGTTACTGAATGGGTAGGTGAACAAGCTGAGGACATCACCCCAAAATAAAAAGCACATGATTTATTCATTTGGGTGTTTTTGTCGTGATGACAAGTTTTCTACTGGTTTTTGTTAAAAAGAACAACAACAAAAAATCTGGGGTCTTTCTTTCAGCCACCGTTCGTGGTGACGCTCGACGAGGTGGAGCTGGTCCACTTCGAGCGCGTGCAGTTCCACCTAAAGAACTTTGACGTGGTCATTGTCTACAAGGACTACAACAAGAAGGTCACCATGATAAACGCCGTTCCTGTCAACTCCCTCGATCCCATCAAGGAGTGGCTCAAGTAGGGAGGACGAACACGGATGTCTCTACAATCAAAAACCAACTCGCTTTTCGTGTGACGAAATGTTTTCTGTCTCGTTCTTCAGCTCGTGCGACATCAAATACACGGAAGGAGTCCAGTCTCTCAACTGGACCAAGATCATGAAGACCATCGTGGACGATCCCGAGGGTTTCTTCGAGCAGGGAGGCTGGTCTTTCTTGGATCCAGAGAGCGAGGTGCGTCCGTCACGGTTTATCAGACCCACAGATTGAAATGTCTTTACAGCAAATTTCAAATCAAATCTGCTTTCCTTCATCTCAGGGAAGCGGTGGGGAAGAAGATTCAGAGTCAGAAATGGAAGACGAAACCTTCAACCCATCTGCAGACGAAGAGGAGGAGGAGGAGGAAGACAGTGACGAGGACTACGACTCGGAAACGGAGGACTCTGGTGCGGTTTTGTTGTGATTCGCGTGACGGATGGAGAAGATACGGATGATGTTTGACGTGAATGGAACTCACGATGGTTGTCTTCCTCACCTTACCGTCCGTCTCACTGTCTGCCTGCTTTCTTAGATTACAGCGCGTCGGTCGGCAGCGAGGAGGAGAGCGGCAAAGACTGGGACGAGCTGGAGGAGGAAGCCAGGAAAGGTTTGTGTCTGGACGTAGAATCATCATCATCATCATCACACAAAGGGAAACAGTGACTCCTAATAATCAGTCCCGTTTTAGTCCAGTGCTTAATATGAGTCTAGCTTTAGCATTGCTAATTTGCTACGTAGCAGCAAATCAGATCGATTTGAATTGAAAGTCGTCTTTCTGCAAAGGGTAACTTTGTTCCCTTTATTTCCCTCTGAACGCCTGTTTCCGCCCGGTGTCGCCCTCTAGCGGACAGAGAGAGCCACTACGAGGACGAAGACACCTCCACCAGTAAGAAGAGGAAGGTGCGGTCATCAGCCCCGCCCAGGAAGAAGAAGCGGCGGTCCTAAATGTCACACACATTCTCACACACTGCCAAGCCTATTTGACCCCCTGACTTGCCCCGCCCCCTCCCCAAATCGGCTCTTCATACACTTTCACACTTACACACCCCCCTACACGCACACACACACACACACACATGTATATAGACGTAGAAGCCCCTTCTTTTCGTGTCGGTCCGTGAAGAGTCGTAGAAGGGTGAGGGAGAACCGGCAGGACGGTCACCTGACTCTTCCCCTCTCACTCTTTAGTTTCCACCTCCCGTCTCCATCTTATTAGGGTTTCATGTTTGTGTGTGTGTGTGTGCATGTGTGTTTAAATGGGTTTTTATTACAAGCTTTGTTTATGTTCTGTTTAAAAAGAGAGAAAAAGATGAATTTCTTAACTAAATGGATAATAAGACTTGACAAATCCTCTGCCAAGTGTTTTGTATAAAAAAAAACTTCTGATTCACCCCAATCATATCCTCCTCATCCTCGTCTTCTTCCCTCTTTTCTCTCCAAGTGTTTTATTGTGCTAATGAGGGAGCAGAAACATTTACTTATTTCTTTCCCTTTTTTTTTTTTTTTTTTTAAAAATAGGGTTTGTAAATGCAAAACACACTTGTCTCATACACACAGACACACACACTTGTCCTCTCTTTTCCCTTTTTCATTCTGAGTAGATCTGTTGTTGTACTGTTAATTCTGAAATTCCTGTTTTTTTGTAATAAAATTAAAAGGAACTGCTGTTTAGAATTGTCTGTTCGTTCTTCCACCTGATCTGTCCAATATGTATAAGTCTTGGTTGTACTTGTGCGCTTGAAGAAGCAGCAGTGGTGTAGTGATGAATATTTTATACTGTGCTGGGATTGACCACTGGAAATCATTTGATTGTAAAATTATAAAACGTTTGCCATACAAAATCAGGGGTCACAAAGTTTTAGAAGTAACTACAATACAGAGGGGCAGAAAGGTGCCTACAAATGTTGAAAATTCACTTTTATTTTGATCTTAAAATTTCTTCCTTTGCACCTAAATGTTATTTCAACATGCTAGAGGGTTCTTAACGTGATGCAAGGTTAAATGTCGGTCACATTTTCTTCCTTTAATGTGTCATGAGCTTCAATAAAACAAAGTGATGATTACAGTATTTTATATAGTTGAGGTCATATGATCCAGAACAATTCACAAGTTTCTAACTCCTTTGTATCAGGACTTTTTGAGTCCTTGCAGGTTTAATTTAACCTTTTTGTTAACTAGTAATTTAAGTAAGATTTTGGTCACATTTGCCTTTAAAGTAGAATCAGCATTGTTCACTTCAGAATAAAAACTATTCAGAGGATTAGTTTATAATCTACCAAACTAAATCAGCAGGAAATAAAAGGTGTGTTCAGTAGTTTTACAGGTTACTGTACATTCATAAATGTAGCCAAAGGAAGTCAGTCAGGAGTCAACAGCAAGTCAGTCAACACTCAACCAGGCAAGTATGCTTGCATTTTATAAATACAAGTAATTGATGCCATTGGGGTTTAGTTTTATAAACGATAAATCAACTTCCAAATAAATACTGAAAAAATTACAGGTAGGATTTAATTCATTCTTTTCTGGTCCATTTTTTCCTCTTCTGTCACACATTATCCGGGGATGCAGGTCGGTCGTAGAGCACATTTGCTTAGTTATGAGAACATTAAGAATGTGTTTTGAAATGTGTTAAAATATTATGAATTCACAATATGTTAAATAAGTTAAAACGTTAAAAAAAAATTGTTAATTTGATTCGTTATTAGAAGGCTACCAACAACTTTATCGTTGATTGACAGTGTTGTCTTGATCCGATCGTCTGAGATCGATTACTCAGGTCTTGATCTGTATACTGAGGAGATTTGCGGTGATTTTTCCGCATGGAAGTAAAGTTGATTACTGATGAGAAGTATCACTCGTCACACTTGAGATTATTTCACCCCCTTATTGAGGGGCGTAACAAATTGACGCCCAAGTGAAATTTTTTTAAATAATTTAAAAAAAAAAAAAGTAATAATTTTTTAAAAAAAATCTAGGCTTGGAACTGTTACACCCCTCAACGAGAGGGCAAAATAATCACCAGTGTTGTGAGATATATTTTTCGTCAGTAATCAACTGCGATTCGGAAAAATGCATTTAAATGCAGAGGGTTGGGGCAGGAAGGGCATCCAGCATAAAAAAAAAAAACTTTGCCAAACAAATATGAGTTAAATGATTCTCACATCATGTCTTGTATCTCATCTAAAATGTCATATGGTCACATTTAAAGAGTTCTGAGGATATGTGTGATGGAGAGATTGGAGAACAATAAATTTATACTGTGACTTCTTCTCTGACAGGCTCAGAAAATTGCCAACGGTCACATCATGGTGAGCCCTCTGAATCTTAACAGCAGAATGGGGTTTGTGGGAAACCTGTATTTGGCTGCAGGATTTCTCTTTGGCCCCACCCTGCTCGCCATGGCTGTCTTCATCTGGGTCATCTGGTCTCAGCGCTGCAATCTCAAGGTTTTCAAAAGGAGCATCATTGAGTCCTGCTCAGCCTGGACGGACAGCATCAGCGGTGTTCAAAGAGCCCACAACTGTCTTCTGGCACTTTTCATTGTCGATGTTGTAAATGTAATCGCAGGAATCATCTTAGGCATCGGTCTTGTCGTACACCCCTATGGCATGTCAGACACCTATATCAACGCCTTTGTAGTGTGGTTCCTGTCAAGATGGTTGGGCCAGTTCTTACATCTCAATTGTGCCCTGGTGTCCATTCTTCACCTGTGCAACTCTGAGATACTATCAGGATCCAAACAGCACTCGTTCTGGGTCGCAATAATTGTTTTTCTCTTTGTTTTAATCCCATTATATGTATACATCAACGTGGCTTACATATTTGGGCTGGTATTCATCATCTTTATCTCGGCTTTGAGTATTCTATTTCAATCTAGGAAATCAACCAGGTCCCCCTCTGCCACAAAGAAGAAGAAACAGTTTGTATGTGTCTCCATGTTCACATTTCTGGTTATCTTCATCCCGAGTTTTGTTCTTCATTGCCTGATCATTGCTTCGAACGTTGCTGAGGAGTCAGCGGATCACTATGTGGCTGCTTTTCTGAAAGCTCTGTTCTTCACAAACTTTCAGCTCTGCACAGATGGACTCCTGAGCTATTTTATCCTCCAGCTGCCAGAAGAGGATGAAGATCCACAACCACAATTTGCAACCAGAAACTCAAACTACTGCACTCCTATAACTGTAAATACCTAATGTGCTAAATGTGAATAAGTCATTTAGAATGTGCCAGTTTGGCGCTGGGCAAAAGCTGTTCACTGGTTCATCTCAGTTACCTGGTTGTTAGGACATTTGTAACATTATATAATCTTATGTCAATACAGCCTTTAGTTTGACTGCTGATAACCTCCCAGGTAAATCAGCCTCAGGGCAGTGGAGACTAGAAAGATGTTTGTTTGATTCTCATCCTGAAAGTCTTTTCTCATCATGTAGAATTCATTAAAATAGAGCATAAATCTGATCTTTGATTGATTTTTTTTAAATCACGTTTTTCGAGTCTTCTACATTATGCTATTGTCACTTTTTCCCTGTTAATTCTTCATATTTGGTTAAAATAAAACAAAACTGTGGCACAACAAGGAAATGCTATGCAAAATAGTTTTATTCTCTATTATAAAACACACTCTCTGACCGGAGTTAACATGTCCAAATGTATGACTTCATGATCGGATCTACAGCGACTTAAAAATCAGTCACATGCAGTCATCATCCAGGAAACATGAAGGCGTGTTCTGATGGTGGTTTGATTTTTAAAAGTTAGGTCTTTCCAGAACAAACCAAATCATTTGGAGTGAAACCGTGCCTACAAAAAGAAATAAAGGAACAAAAACAAAACCATTAATCAACTGTAACCAAATCTCTTGTCCAGACATTGTGAACTCTAATCCTTGAGGTGCAGCAGCGCTGACCAAACACACAGCAACTCACTGGGTCACGGATCATTGAGTAACCAAACTTGATGAGTGGGAAGGAGATGTTTGATCAAACTTTCCAAGACAGGACGGAAGACAGTATTTACAAAACTAACACAGTTTGTGCAGCTCTGTGTCTTTTATTTCACTTATATCAGGTCATATAGGTGCAGAATTTGTCAAACTGCTGCAGGCTATGGATGGAAATTTGAAGAAACTACTGTTCTTTGGTTTGTTCTCTCATCAGTACTTCGTTCTAATACACAGGTCTTATTTTTCTAAACTTTGATGGTAGATTGATTTTTTTTTTCTCTTTACAGGGACACTCTGTAGTGTGATGAAACTCACACACCAGACAGGTAAGAAAGTTTTCCTATCTCTCTAGTTATTAACCACTGGTTGATTTTTCATAATTTGTACATGAAGTAACAAATATAAGGACAGCTGGAGTGTTTCATAGTCTACTAATACTACTACTATGGAAATTTAATTTAGGCATTAACATATAACAACTTATGTCAACCTAACAAAAGGAAAGCATATTTCAATCCTCACAGGATCTGTGTTTACTTGTTTTTCACCTCATAGGCGACATCCCTGTTTTGCATGAATTCTTATCTATCAGTGGTTTGAAAAAGACCTGGACTGAAGCTCAGGAATTCTGTAAAGCCCATTACAGCGAACTGGCCACCGTCTTTAATATGGAGGAGGTCGATGGCATCAACAGCAATAATGAAGACATGCCCGAGACCTTGTGGATCGGTCTGTATGATCCCATCGACAGCTGGACGTGGACAACCGAAGCAATGTTGCTGGACTTCGGAAATTGGGAAGATGGTGAACCAGACAACGAGGAATCAAACGAACATTGCGTCGTCATGACGACACAAGGCTTTTGGAAGGACAGGCAGTGCGGACTGGTGATGCCGTTCATTTGTTACACAGGTGAGCTGTGTTTGACCACGTCGACATGAATTCACATACAAGCATGAAAACACAGCATTTGTGTTTTTAAAATCCCAAATCACACACATCAAGTTGGTCTGGAGAGGAAGCAGCAGAAACGATTACTGGAAAACAAAAATGTTGACTATCAGATTACCAATTCTCAACTATATTAAATAAGTATGGGGTTTTAGAACCTTATTTCAAATATAAACAGATATACACTGTCCACTGTGCCTCCACACTTCATTGTGTCTTATCATGCTGGATTTAGGCTGGTATTTGAGTAATAGTAGCAGCACCTTCACTCGGAACATCTTTTTTACAGAGATGGATGACTTTTTGGTATTTTTTTCAGGTGAGAGCGAGGTCAGAATGATGTTAAGTCTGTTACCGGCTGACTGCATTAAATACAATAACCGCATAGACAATCTTGTTAATGTTATATCTTGTATTAATTGAATGTTTGGTCAGTTTTTCGACAGAAAAAGACAAAGTAGCATGAAGAGAGAGAGATGAGATCAAAAAGATGGTAAAATTTTTTACAGTTAAGCCTACATTTGAATATATACTCTAGTATTTTATATATAAAAAGATTTATTAGATATTTAGTATGTTAGGTATATTATCACCACACACATTTTGTTTTTTATATTTATATTTTATATTTTGCTTTGTTGTTTAAATGTCACAGGCACAGGTTATATGATGGTGACCGAGGAGAAGCCTCATCCTGAAGCTTCCATCTACTGTAAGGAGCACCACACGTATATGGCCACAATACTAAACTCTGATGACAACCAGGACGTGCTGGCCATCATGCAGGCATACCAAACCTACCAGGAGGCCTGGATCGGCCTGCGCAGAGACAACTGGAAATGGATAGATGACAGCAACTCCCTCTTCAGACACTGGGGACCAAATCAACCCGACAATAGAAACAACAATGAGGCGTGTGCGATCGTAACGCCTGAAGGGACCTGGAACGACACCAAATGTAACGAGGAACATGGATTTATCTGTCAAGGTGAGATTACACACATGTTCTTTTATATTCCGATTTTAGATTTATATTAGGACTGTAACGCTATTTCAATTTGTAATCAATCAGCCATTGATTAATCTGAAAACTGTAACAGTGACATAAACTATTAGTTGTTCTTTCATGTTGCATTATTTAAACTTTCCTTTTCTTTTTCAATCAGAGTTCACAGAAGTGACTCCACCGAATGAAACCACCGAAGGTTTGTGGACAACACTAAGTTTTATAGCATCACACAATGTTTGTTTCCACATTAAAATCTGGATCTGCAAATTAACTGCTAGCAACATATTTTACATGTCCTTCAATCAAAAGCTGTAATGAGTTTCCTATTAGAGGATCTACCAGAAAATCATTGTGACTCATTAATTTAACATAATTACATGTTATAAGCCTTTAATATAGATGTCTTACTAGAAAGTGATGATGTTTTTCAGAAAATCGAAAGGAGACCTCAGTGAAGCTCCGAATGCTGACTGCATCTGACCTCAGAGATCCCACCAATGCCAATAAAGTCCTGGAGCAGGTACAGTTTATTAGACTGCATTGAAATAGTTCATTTTTCTACCAATCAGCAGAAAAAACATTTCTCCCCATTTCCTTTATTCCCTCCTTGTAGCTGGAAGCGGCTCTCCGCTCTCTGGGTTTTACAGACTTCAGTCTTCTCTGGAGGTCATTAAAGCTCGAACCGCAACAAACAAGGACAGGTAAACATATATATGATTAGTATTTATTCTATTCTAAGCACATAACAATAGCTGATAATAACAGATATGGACTTGTGTATTGTGTTTCTCTCATTATGTGTGACAGAACCATGTGAAGAGGAAAAAAAGACAAACAAGAAATGAGATTTTCATCGTAAGAAGTAGTCAGTGATGAGCATTGGTTGGTGTTCTAGATTATGTAACTCATTGGTTTGTTGGATTTCACACCTTTGTTTCTACTGTTTTGACGGGTACTCCAGGTTTTAGCCTTTACTCTTGTTGCCAAGTTACATCCAATGAAAAGAGCTTGTGTAGGATTTAGTATAGGAGAACCATGTGTGAAAGCTAACATAGAAGTGCAAATGTATGAAGCAAATGTTCAGTCCTGAATATATATGTTGTAAGTAGGAAATACAATACTTGGACTAGAATAAATGTGAGCTGTCTGAAGCCAAATTTTATATATGTACTGTATTGCTCTGCATGTCTATATATTTATCCATTTGAATCATAACCTGAATAAGATCGTTTTAGAAAAATACACTAAATTACACTCTCATGGTCGTTGAATACGAAGCTGCAACCTGTTTAGCTCAGCATGATGGTCAAAAACTGGGAAAAACTGTGAGATTGAGTCCATCCAAATAGGTTTTGTTGTGTAGTCGATCTGGAAATATTGAATTCAAGGGCAGACATTTGTATCTCTCGTTATCCATGAAAATGTTCCTAAAACCGATTGTGAATAAAGTTTAATCACTTCTTACCCAAATCTCTCCCAACCAGTTCATCATCACCATGTTCTCTGCGGTGTTTTTGTCGTGAGGTATACAAATTTAGAAATTCAAACTAGTAATGCGGGCAGATAAAACTAACCTGTGGACTAGTGTTAGGAGAAATAAAATCATTATTATTATCTTCCCTATTGCAGAAATAGGGAAGATACCTTCCCTATTACAGTCGATCAACAACAGAGATGAGAACAATGGTCATTTATTTTGTTATCACCTTCATAAAATCATATATTTGTAATGATTTCATATTGTGTAGGGATGCCATCACATAATTTGCGTCCAGCATTAACACGTCTTTCCTTTTCTGGATAAAGCGTTCTGGTGTAAATGAAGACTTTTTCTTGAATTTAAAATGAAATTGTTTTCTAATTAAAATGAAATTGATTTCTGATAATGGACTATGAAGGAATGGGGCTGTGGGACAAGAGACACAGCTCATAGACTTTTTCACAACAAACCAAATCATTTGGGGTCAAACCGTCCCTACGAAAAAGAAATAAAGGAACAAAAACAAAACCATTAATCTGCTGTAACCAAATCTCTTGTCCAGACATTGTGAACTCTAATCCTTGAGGTGCAGCAGCGCTGACCAAACACACAGCAACTCACTGGGTCACGGATCATTTAGTAACAAAACTTGATGAGTGGGAAGGAGATGTTTGATCAAACTTTCCGAGATAAGAGGTAAGACAACATCTAGAGAAGTAACACACCGTTTGTGTCGCTCTGTGTCTTTTAATTCATTTATTTTGGGTCATATAGGTGCAGAATTTGTCAAACGGCTTCAGGCTATGGATGGAAATTTAAAGAAACTACTTTTCTTTGGTTTGTTCTCTCATCAGTATTTAATTCTGATACACAGGTCTTATTTTCTTGAACTTTGGCGGTAGATTGTTTTTTTTTCTCTTTACAGGGACACTCTGTAGTGTGGTGAAACTCACACACCAGACAGGTAAGAAAGTTTTCCAATCGGTCGAGTTACTAACCACCAATTGATTTTTAATATTTTGTGCATGAAGTAACAAATATAAGGACAGCTGGAGCGTTTCATTCTCTACTAATACTACTACTACTATGAAAATATTATCAGGCATTAAAATTTAAGTAATTGAATATGTTGGGTAGTTTCCTATGTTATAAACAAAATGTTTATGGGTAAATTCTACATCTGACAGGTAACTACTGTTATCAAAGCCCATATAAAGTAAGAATATTAGATTATGTCATATAATCTATATAGCATATAAGCATATTTCAATCCTCACAGGATCTGTGTTTACTTGTTTTTCACTTCGTAGCTCTCTACCATAAATTAGCCGTTGTCTCTAGTTTGAAAAAGTCCTGGACTGAAGCTCAACATTTCTGCCAAGGACATTTCAGCGAACTGGCCACCGTATTTAATATGGAGGAGGTTGATGAAATCAACCACAATAATGGTTTCATGCCTGTGACCTTGTGGATCGGTCTGTATGATGACATCGACAGCTGGAAGTGGACAACTCAAGCAAATTTGCAGGACTTCAGAAATTGGAAAGATGGTCAGCCAGACAACGCGGGATCAAAGGAACACTGCGTTTCCATGACGAAACAAGGCTTTTGGAAGGACCGGCAGTGCGGAATCAAGATGCCGTTCATTTGTTTCACAGGTGAGCTGTGTCTGACGACGTCGACGTGGTGCCACGTACAGTACAAGCACGAGGGTTCATAAACGTTAGAAATCGATGAAGGTAGTTGGTGTGAGAGAAGAGGATGCAGAAGACAGGGTTAGATGGAGGCAACTGATTCGCTGTGGCGACCCCTGAAGTGAAAAGCTAAAAGGAGAAAAAGAAGTAAAGAAAATTTTATTTTTTCATGTGTTGTTTAAATCTATCATTTACATATTGTCTGCATTTAAAGACACAGGTCATAGGTTGTCGTTCCAGGAGAAGAATTATGCTGAAGCTGAACGCTACTGTAAGGAGCAGCACAAATATATAGCCACAGTGCTGAACTCCAATGACAACCAGAATGTGATGGACGTCCTCCAGGGAAAACCCGTGGACGAGGCCTGGATCGGCCTGCGCAGAGACAACTGGAAATGGATAGATGGGAACATCTACAACTTCACACACTGGGGACCAAATCAACCCGACAATAGAAACAACAATGAGGCGTGTGCGATCGTAACGCCTGAAGGGACCTGGAAAGACACCAACTGTAACGAGGAACATGGATTCATCTGTCAAGGTGAGATCTTGAACTTAATTACATGTTATCAGCCTTTAATAAAGATGTCTTACCAGAAAGTGATGATGTTTTTCAGCAAGTCGAAAGGAGACCACAGTGAAGCTCCGAATGCTGACTGCATCTGACCTCAGAGATCCCACCAATAACAATAAAGTCCTGGAGCAGGTACAGTTTATTTGACTGCATTGAAATATTTTTTGATCAGCAGAAAAACAGTTCTCCCCATTTCCAACTTCCTTTATTCCCTCCTTGTAGCTGGAAGCGGCTCTCCGCTCTCGGGGTTTTACAGACTTCAATCTCCTCTGGAGGTCATTGAAGCTCGAAACACAACAAACAAGAACAGGTAAACATACAGTGTATATGATTAGTATTTATTTTACTCAAAGCACATAACGATAGCTGATATTAGCAGATACGGATTTGTGTGTTATGTTTTTCTCATTGTGTGTTTTTTATCATCAGACACCAGTGGACAGGAAAAAAAGTGTGAAAATTAACACAGAAGAGCAAAAGTTCACTCCTGAATTTATGATATATAAGTAGAAAATACAATACTTGGACAAGAATCAATGTGGGCTGTCTGAAGCCCAGATATATATCTACTGTACTGTTCTGTATGTTTATCTATTTATCCATTTGAATCATAGCCTGAACAAGATCATTTTAGAAAAATAAACTCATTTCCACTCTCATGGTTGTCTGTATCTCTCTTTTCATGAAAATGTTCATAAAACCGATTTTGATTAAAGTTAAATTACTGCTTACCCAAATCTCTCCCAACCAGTTCATCATCACCATGTTCACTGTGGTGTTGTGTGTTTTTGTCATTCAGTATCCAGGTGTTAGAATTCAAACTAGTAATGCTGGCAGATAAAAACAACCTGTGGAGTTTCACATAAAATGCATCCATTCATATAATTCTGATCCATCTTCTGTAACCCTCCAATTTATGAATACGTGGAAATGTTGGTAGCATCAATAAAAGAAAAACAGCATCCAAATATGAGCAGAAACAACAACAATGAGTGGGGGTGGGGGTGGGGGGCCCCCCACACGTGTGTGTTCCACCACCTGTTGTTCAGGGACCACTGCTAGTCAAATCAACTTGAGTTTCCTCCAAGTTTTGCATGAATCAAGATGGAAAAAGTGACGAAAACACGCAGATCATCTCGCCAGAGTTGGTTGTAAAAGGTTCCAACAACAAGGGTGAGTCCATAAAAATAAAGATTTCATATGTAGATCAATGCCCTTACAGTATGTGATGAAACCTTACAAGATCTGTGATTGGTTAAGGTGATATTCTTCTGGTTCACAGATCAATGATGTGGCAACGGAATGCTCTCCGTTTTATTGGTAAGCTCCGTTAAAGACTCAATAGAGTCTGATGGCTGATGAAAGACAAAATAATCACTGTTCTTGTTTCACAGGAATTTTCCTCATGTTTGAGAGGACTACTGCTGTGTGGTGTAAGTAATTTGTCAATACTGATAATTATTGATTGAAAGCAAAATTGATTTTATACAGATGATAGATCATCCAGAGTTTTTTTTCCCACAGAAGTTCACTTCTGTGGATATGATGCAGCTATTAGATAGTTGATTATTATCACATTGTGTGACTGAAACAGCAGCAAAATAGCACAGGAAGAGAATTTCAATTGATTTTGCATGATTAATTTTCTCTTTTGGCAATGATCATTAAATTTGACATCTTGAACAACAGTTCAGAGAATCTAGAGTGATGTAAGGTGGTTACCTCACCTTGGATTCTTGGATAAAGACAGACAGTCGTGATTAAATTTAAAACTGGTACAATTATTAAAAACTTTCAGTCTTAATTTTTTATAAAATTTCAGCTCTGTGGTTATTCAGAGCCTGTTTCTGAGTTCTTCTTTTACTCATTCTTAATCTCATTATAAAGCAGATGACCCGTACCACTTAATCGGTGAACACCTGACCTGGTTCGAGGCTCAGAACTACTGCAGAGTAAAATACACCGACCTGGCCACCATCACCAACATGTTTGGCCAGGGCAGGTTGATGAAAGTGCTGAGCGGTGTTGAGATGTCCAGCTGGATTGGACTCCAGAGAGGATGGAAACATCGGTGGATGTGGTCCCAAGGCGCCGGTGAAACTCACTACACTAGGTGGGATTCTGGAGAACCGTCAGGAGGTGATTGGTGCACGGAAATCTCTGGAACGAGCTACTGGAATGACGCCAACTGTGGAGGAGCAAAAGGTTATGTTTGTTATGACCGTAAGTACAGTTTAAGTATTTTATATAGCACATGTTAAGTGCTTTTAAAACATTGGAATCAAATGTCACAGGTTTCAAATGACTAAAATAGTGTTTTGTTTTTCTACTGCATTGCTTTCTACATGCAAGATACTCAATAGATTATCAGAGAATTAGATAAGCCAGACTTAAACAAGTTCAAAAGTTGGAATAAAATTGGAAAGAGAAATGCAAACATAAAACATCAACATTTTTTATTTATTTATTTATCTATCTATCTATCTATCTATCTATCTATCTATCTATCTATCTATCTATCTATCTATCTATCTATCTATCTATCTATCTATCTATCTATCTATCTATCTATCTATCTATCTATCTATCTATCTATCTATCTATCTATCTATCTATCTATCTATCTATCTATCTATCTATCTATCTATCTATCTATTTATTTATTTATTTATTTATTTATTTATTTATCTATCTATTTATTTGTTTATTTATTTCCGGACATGTTATTACAACAAATTTCACTTTCATCACATTTGCAACATCAACAACTTCCAAAAAACGAAAATAAGGGCTGACGGGTAGAAGCCATTTGCCTGTAAAATACCCGTCCCCAGAATCAACAACATCTGTCTCAATAAATTTAATGTATACAGAGAAAAACGAGAAATGAATGGATAGCATCACAGAAAAGGAAGTAAATACAAGTAAAAACTAGAAAAAGATAATGGGAACCACAACATCAGAGGGTTTTACTTTGCTAGTGGTGCAACAGGTGAAATTTTCTTTACATTTACATAAAATTTTCATTTCTTACAAAGCAATGTATGATGAAAGAGGATATCCTGTCTGCATATCCATGCTTCTCTTCTCAGCCATATGCCTTGAAGCCTTATATTTCTCTTTTGTGCTGCTTTTTCATTCCCATCCTATTTGATTATTTTTCCCCTGGGAAATGTGAAATTTATATTTGCTCCCTATTTGTCTTTTTTAGGTCTACAAGATGGCAGCAAGAAATTTGTGTATTATTCTCAAACTCATACCTGGGAGACCAGCCTGGAGCTGTGCAGAAATCAGCACACCGACCTGGCCTTCATAACCAACAGTGATGAAAACACGGCTGTTGTGAACCTGATCAAGACATGGACGGGCTTGATCTGGTTGTACAATACAGCGTGGATCGGTCTGTTCAATGACGCCTGGCTGTGGTCGGATGGGAGGACGAGCTCCTTCAGGTACTGGCAGGGCGGCACACATGCATATGGAAACTGTGCTGCGGTGTCACCGACTGGACGCTGGTTCGGTGCCGACTGCAACCAAAAGGCCCCATTCGTCTGTAGGGGGGGTGAGTGATTGTCAGTGAATCAGTGAATTCCTAAACATGCTGCAAAAGTTATGTTTAATATGGAGACAAGGGATCCAGTCATAATCAGCTGTTTATTATATATTGAGAAGCTGAGAAAAGAGACAAGATATTGAATTGTAATTCTTTGGGAGAATAGCAGTATGAATGAAGCCTAATGCTATTGCATTGACAAATTAGTGTAATGACAAATTCTGCACAACATTTTAAAACTGTAATGTACTTAAACTCAAATGTTGTCTTGGTTATTATAATAAAAGATAGTAGTCTTCATAAATGTTTTCTGTGCTACTCTGCTGCAGATCTCAAACTAAAGACGAGGGTAATAAAGATAAAGGTGAATGCTGACATAGATTTTAAAGACTTCAAAGCCACTTATGCACTCCTTGAAATGGTAAGACTGTTAATAGTAATATTATTCTGCATTCTAAAGAGACTCTCATAAAGCAGTGTAGATTTACTTCATATCCAGTTTCACAGTTAAAAAACAGAGGCATTAATCTGTTGTTTTTACGTTGTTTCCCTCAGTTAGCAGTTGGTTTTGAAAATCAATTTGTGACGGATTTCACACTCAGCTGGCGGAGTGACGAAAACGGGATCATCTTCCACCGAGAAGAGCCATTGGTGGATGTCGACAGATCAGGTGAAGGAAGCGTGTACACATATCAGAACGCAGCTTATATTTGTCTGTAAGCTGAGTTCTAATAACTTGTTTTTTTACTCTTTACAGGTTGCTGATTGTGTTGTTCAGAGCTTTTATGGAGCAAATGATTATTTTAATGCTGTATCGTAACTCTGTGTATTTGTGCCATATTAAACTATGAGCCTTATCATGTTTGTGTCGTCACTGTTTTACTAATATATCAAGTCCACATGATGGACAGATGAATGGAGCAAAAAAAAAAGAAAAAGAAAACATCTAACAGAAAATAAAAAAGAAGATGAGGAACCACAGGCGTGACAGGAAATTATTTGCAAGTGATCACTGCGATGACAACGAATGCAAATGATTTAAACAAATTTCCTCATCGGGTTTGATACATTGAAGATTGATTTGATTAGGCAACAACATGGGTTCAAATCCTTTCTGTGTGGCGTTTGTATGTTCTCTGCATCAGCATGGGTTCTGTGGCTTCTTCCTACCTCCAAAAACATGCAGCTTAGGTGAAAATGATAACTCAAAATTGTCCATAGGTGCACCCCCAGATGAGCTGGCGTGTCATTTGGGGTGTATCCTGCCTTCAGCCCCTAGCCAGCTAAGATGGGCTTACAGCAGACCCGTGACCTGCAGGGAAGATAAGATGTAAATAAACAAACAAAAATAAATAACTTGCCTGTTTTACCGCTTAGAATAATGTAATGCAAATGCTCACTGTGATCTACCTCTTTTTACCTCTGGTTGTCTACTCCATCTTTTACACGTCATACTTTATCTCTGAGTCAGCAATTTTTCAAGGAAAAAGCTAAAAACAAGATATTTACTTACTCTTATGATGTACTGTAAATGTAACCCTAGAATAACTCAATAAATAACAACCACCGACAGAATCATAGATGATTTTCTCCAGACAGCAGGGTGTGTGACCTGGCCATTGCAACGTAATCCTCCCTAATCCTGCCAGAAATTATGGTAGTCAAATACATGTTGATGACTAGACAAGTTTGCATGAGGTGTAAAACTTTGATCAAACTTGATCATCCATGTAAAACTCAGTGCAGGACAGCAAGACGCAGCAGGTAGAAGTCATCAGTGGATCATTTACGATTTTTTAAAAGTAAGTTTATTTCTCCTGCTTCTTATTGATGGAAAAAGGATGGATAAGATCAGGAGGATGTAAAACTAAATCATAAACTTTTTCTACATTTGCAGTTATGGATCCTTTGACTGTATTTTTTACAGGTAAAACTGCTTTTCCCTTTATTTCTATCTACTGTTCTCAAACATTTGAAGGGCTTTCTATTTTAATCGCTGCTTATCTGAAACTAAGTGATTTAACCTCTACAAAGATACTGTGTAATAAAATAACTACTAAGGTTCAGTGTGTCAGCTAACAGAGCTTAGCGAAATATATTCATGAAAATAAAAATGTGTTATGCTCTTTTTATCATACATTAGGATTTAAAATATTAACATAGATTTATGACTTGTAGTATTGATGGTTTTTTTGAATGCATAACATTAAAACAGAAGGCTTTGACAACAAAATTTTATTTATTCACTGAATAAGTACATAAAAATACATTTTATTCTATTTGCCTTTCAAATACAGTATGTGCATTTGTCATGCGACATAAGTATGTTATTAAATCGTGAAATACTGACATGTCTACAGAAATAGTTAACTTTATTTAATATTGTCTGAACGTGTTTAAATACTGTATTTACTGCTTAAAAAATGAAAAATCTGAACATCAACTTATCAAATAATAGAGACGTTCAAATATTTAACATCTGTCAGATCATAAAATCCTGTTTCTTGACTTGATTAAATTCTTATTTGTTCCAGGTGTTTTCCTAATGCTTCAGATAGCTGGAACTACAGGTACGCATTCAGTACAAACTGTTACACAATGTTTTAATATATAAAATATACATTTTTCAGATGTATTTTTTAAAAAGTTTTGATTTAAATAGAAGTGAATATGTTTTATTTAAGGAAATAAAGAGTTCAGAGGGCAAAACCTCCACCGAGGTTTTTCTTTTACATCATGTTAAGTTTTTAACAGATTCTTTGCAAATTATAAAATTAGACGAAATCTAACAAACAAAGAATATTTAAAGTTCTACCATTTGATGTTGCACACCCCAGCAACAAGTTTAAAGTTTCCGTTTCTGGTAGATTTACTCTCGAATCTAACCCAACAGGAAATTAAAGAATGAGTTTAAGAATATATGAATAAAACAATGTGATCAGATACAAACAATATTTACTTTAGAACATTTTTCAATTGCAATTTGAATGCTGCACCTCATTATTCATGTCCTGAAGTTACACAAGCCCTTCTGTCCCTCAGGTTCCATGAGCCGTCAGTACCACTTCATAGACAGCCCCATGTCCTGGACAGATGCTTTGCAGTATTGCCGAACAAACTACGCTGACTTGGCGTCAGTGGACAACATGAACGAGTACCACAACCTGCTGACGACCATTGGCGCCACTACTGAGAACTTTATCTGGATTGGTTTGGAAAAAGCTCTGACAGATTGGTGGATTTGGTCCGAGGGGATCGGCGAAGTGACAGTTTATGAGTGGGATCATCCCAAACATTTTGGCGACTGTGTGATAATGAAACCAACCATTTACTGGTTTGTCAATCAGTGTAACGAACAGAGGGCCTTTCTTTGCTTTGATTGTAAGTTACACCAAAGACACACGATATTCTTCTCACAGTGTTTCATTAGTCATTTCATACCACGTGCTTTAGTGACATCTGATGACAGATTTTTGAAAGAAGCGACAAAATTCATGAAACCCGACGATACAGAAGCTCAACGAAAAACAGAGTTTTAAATCAAAGCAACTTCATTTCATTTTTAGGTTAATCAGAATTAATTAAATCTATTTCAAGCTACGTTGATTGAAATCAGGTTCTAAGAACAATTATTCAATTCAAGCAAGAATAAACATGAATGTGCAGCTCCAATTCTGATGATTTTGAACAGTTTGGGCATATGCAAATGCAGTATTAAATGACTGAGGAGGAAAAGTTTATTTTTGCTCTTTAATGACAAAAATGTGAATTTATTCCAGATGGAAACGATGGGAAAATAGAGTATGTCCTGCATACCACACTTAAAACATGGCAATCTGCTCAGAGCTTCTGCAGACAGCATCACGTTGACCTGGTCAGCGTGAGCACTGACCAACAGAACCGTGATGTCAAGGAGAGCGGCCAGGGCAACACCATTTGGATCGGACTGAGACGAGACAACTGGATGTGGTCCGACGAAAGCACCACCTCTTTCAGGAACTGGGTGGAAAACTATCCTGAAAATGTTAACAACTACAACTGTGCCATGATCAGCGTTGTCGATCAGTACAAATGGAAGGATGGTGCTTGTGGAGCCTCGCATCCTTTTGTCTGCTATGGTGGTGAGTTGAAGTTTGTTAGTGGTGCTTGTGTATCTGGAGGAAAGTGTGATATTATGGTTAGATTAGTCAAAATAGATAATCTCCAGCATCTATGGGCAAAAGGAACCACTAAATATTTGATTGACTGGACATATATGTTGGGACTTATATGTTATAAACTCCACTATTAAAGCATCATATTTCATTAACAGGATGTAAAGATACCAGATTGATCTATTACATGTAATGTAAAATTAAATTACTGGCAGATGATGAATATTTTAGGTATTTTTAAAAGAATAGTGTTTATTGTAGCAGAGTATAAATACCGAAATGAGGAAAACATCTGTGTTTGTTTCTGTTAAAGGTGAAATCACCCAGACAATCCAGACAGAAACATCAATGTAAATGTCAGGTAAAGCTAAGTGTCACAACATTTTTTGCTGTTGGAACTGTTTCAGATCTGAAAACCAAGAAAACTGTGATAAAAGTGAAAATCGAATCGGAGGTAAATCCAAACCTTCCGGGAGTGAGCGAGTTGATGCTGCAACAAGTGAGAGACAAAAGACACAAAAGCACAGAGAAAAAAAACCTTGCTTTATTAAACAGAAAGGGAATCAGTAAGAAGGAGAATTAAACTATTCTTTTCCTTTTTTTGTATTGTTGGTTTCAGATTCAGGCCCGGCTGGAAGAACGGGGCGCGACAGTACTTCAGGTTAGATGGCGTGCTGCGGAAGGTGAACCCATCTTTGATTACAAACAGGACAAAGGAGATGAAATAAAGGTGTTTCATTTCATATGAGCTCCAAAATGAGTGATTACAAACCCGTTTAGCCTGTCGCACATGTTGCTGCTCGATAATTAAGTGACTCATTATTCTTCTGTTTTGATGCAGGTTGATGATTGCATAACCTAATAAAGGCTTCCTGCACATTGAAGTTGTGGAGCTTCCCCTGGCTATTGTAGTAATGTACAAAACCAAGATGATTTTTGTACTAAAAACATTTTTTAATTCATGTTTAAATTGGAATCTATCTGAATAAGTCCACCCTCCATGCTCAAGTGTCACATGTTAGCTAATTTTTCTGCTTTACTGTAATTACATTTTTTTCAATTTGCATTTCAAAATTTTTGTCTTTTCTGTTCTGTTATGTGTTCTAATTTTCAACATACTTTCTAAAGTGAATAGAATACAACAATAAATGTATATATGAGTTGTTCATGAGTAAAAGTATAACAACAGTCAAATAATCCATCAGAAGTACAGAAGTGTTAATATGTTCATCACCATCTTGTTGCTGCTGTTCACATTCACAGCAAATTTTCAACACTTTAATTACCTTGAATACTTGACTGTCATCCCATGTATTTTTTTATTGTTTTTATTTTTTATGCTCCGATCGGTTCTTTTCTCGTTACTATTTACTGATTCTGAACATTAAAAACAAACTTATAAAAACATCTCCTACTTCACTCTCAGGAATTGATAGAAACCAAAAACAAGGCAAAAAAAACAATGGAAGTAGTGCCTGCTGGTTTGAACAAGCGACTTTCTGCTCACATTTGTGTTAGTCCATGTTTTTTATGAGGTTATCATCAGGTCAGCACTGGTTTTTAAATTGCTTTATGCTGCTACTGTGTAACTGCAAAATGTTGGTTAATTCATTTATAAATAGTAATTTTATGTAATTTACAATGTATCTAAATGTGTTGTTTATATTGCATAAATATTAATTCTTAACCAGGAGAAATCTCCCCTTGAGATCTGTTGAGCAACTTTTACTAAGTTTGTTTGGAATAAACAAAATTAGTAAAACGAAAAAAAAACATCACAAGATGTAATAGCAAAAACACAAATAATTTCTTTCATGCAATTCTAAATAAATGAATTCTTAGTCTGTTGAATTATCTCATCCGTATTCCTTGGTACCTTCCCCTACCAGGGCAACTTTCACGTAAGGGCGCCTCTAGCGGACAAACCGGGGAACAATGGGACAAGGAGTGCTAATAATTCCGAGTGCCCCTGAAGGCAGCGTTTCCTTTGCATCAACCTGCCCAGTCTCTGACGTTAGCCTTCCGGTTGTCGTACAGGTGCGGGTCTGCCGGTTATTCTGGCGTCAAACGTCGAACCGCGCGGATGAGAAAATGAATTCCCGATGACTGGAATATTTTGGAAGGACTCCTAAAACAGAAGGAAGGTGTTGGGGCGCGGGGGGAAAGAAGCAGTCCGAGCTAACGTTAACCACGTTAACGCCACGACAGGTGCGCTTTGGGGACAGAGACGTCAACCTCCGCGCGAAGGACGGAAGCCGCTGGTAGCGCTCCGACATCAGCGTCTCCTCCCGGGACCGAGTCGACCTGTCAACACCTCCGTTATCAAGTAGGTGGTATTTACTGTCTGGCTGCCCCAGCGAGTCAAGCGGTGTGGGGGGGGGGGTATGAGGGGAGCTAACATTAACGGGACAGTTAGCTAAGAGTGGACGGCTAACGCTATGCTAGCTAACAACCGGACCGTTCGGAGTGACCGGTAGTTGCCCCGGTGGGGTATCACCCTTGGGGGTGACGGGTGGGGGGCTACCGGGAACCACAGCTGCTCCCACCCCCCCCCATTTGTCTCATGTCTCCATCCCAGCAGCAGGTTGATGGTTCTCCAGACTGTAAACACGGACGTACACAAACACTAAACCTTGTTGTTATTTACTTGTTTACTGCGAACAGGAAGAAGGAAGCGATGACGTCAGCGTGTATCACCCTCTCATAATATTCCCTCACTAAAATGTTAAAGAGTAATCTAAAGACACACACACACACACACACACACACACACAAAACCCTTTGTACTTGAAAAATTGTATGATTATAAAGATGGATGGATGAATAAACTTTATTACAGACTCAATGTCCAGAGAATAAAATTAATTTGAAAATGAAGATATTACATAAAAGAAATAAATGATTTACATTGACAACACAGTACTGTAATTAAAAGAAGGCAGTCACAGACTGCAACATCCCGCAACTTACCCTGACCTACTTCCAGAGTAGCTTTGATCTATGGTCTTACTCACGCTGGCCTTCTCCCTCGTCTTTCTATCTTATCCGGTTCCTGAGTGTACAAAAGTTGAAATTTTACCCTGACATAGTTTTCTCAAGGTAAAGGTCATCATCTCATTTTCATCCCCTTTGCTGCGTGAGTAATCTGCTCTTTGTTTCATCTTTCTATCAGCAAGGTTGTGAACATATTTGGTGGACTAACGAACGAACACTGACTATTAAAATACATCACCACTTTGAAGCAGGATGAAATAAGAACCACTATTCAGATACATAAGTACATCAACATGACCAAGCACATATACATACATCCGTCTATTTACATTTAAACATAACCTATTAATACCTGCAGATGTAATTGATATCATGTAGTGCTATATTAAATACCAGACAGCCGCAGCTTTTGGCTTTTATGGTTTTTATGTTTCAGTGGCTTTTATGTTTTTGTACTTTTTAAGTTTTATGGGTTTTAAGTAATTAGTCCGCTGACATTTGCAGTTTGACACAGTGCCGAATGACACCAGAGATTTTTAGGACTACTGATGATAAAGTTATTTTGGGGCACGAGTTGCTAAACTTCCTCGTTGTTAATAATATAATATAGTAATTACTAACACCACAAAATCATGAAATGTATTTTAGTTGAAACGTTTAATTTTGAAATGTTTCAGCTTTGAAGCCACTTTTAATGAGCTTTTCTTTTTTTCAGCAACCTGACATCTAAAGAAGGACGAAGCCTGACATCCAGACGGCTGCAGACTTTCCCCCTTCACCTCTTTCTACCTCTTTTTGCCTTTATATACCCTTCACCACTTCATCTCCTCTTTTCATTCCACTTCTTCATCCCCCCACCACAAACATCGTGCTCTGGTTGCCATGGCTACCGCCCAGCCAGAGTTGTCCAGCGTCCTCCAGGAGGAGCTCACCTGTCCAGTGTGCCTGGACTTGTACCGCGATCCGTACTTGCTTCCTTGCGGCCACAACTTTTGCAAGATCTGCCTGGATCGCCTGCGGCGGCAGGCGGAGCGCGGACGCTTCCGCTGCCCGGAGTGCCGCGACAGCCACCGGTGTGGCACCAACTTCCAGAAAAACTTCAAACTGTCCAATATTTCCGACGACTACCGCCTCCGCTACAGAGTGACGTCCACGGCCGCCGCCTCTTTAAAACCCAGACAGCTGCTGCCTTTGTCTCGGTCTGCTGAGCTATCCAGGAACAAGTTGGCTGTTCCGTGCGACTACTGTCCCGCTGTCGGCACAGACACCTCGGGCCCTGGCGCCGGTGGGGACGGAACCCCTGCTGCTTCTATTTGTCAGGGTGATGGTGACAAGCAGGCATGTTCTGCTGCTGCCTTGGGGTTTGCAGTCAAGACGTGCCTGAAGTGTGAGGTATCCATGTGCCCGGAGCACGTGAAGCCACATCTGGAGCTGCCAGCGTTCCGTGAGCATCCTTTAACCGACCCGATGAGCGACTTCTGGAAGAGGAAATGCCCCGATCACGATGAGATATTCAGGTTGAAAGCAGATGTTACCATGGTGATATTCTGAAGATTTTTGGTTTATGTCTTGTACAAAACCAAACTAAACCAAAATACTTTTTAAAAAATTTCCCACGCTGTATTTCTCCAATGCTTTTTATGTTGTGTGCAACTCCAGATATTACTGCATGGATGACAAGGTGTGTGTTTGTAACGCCTGCACCATAGAAGGAGGGCACTTGGGACACACAATCAAAACTCTGAAAAACACCATGAGGGATTTTAAGGTACGTTTGATACTTTCATAAAGAGAGAAATATTGCTAAGAATTTCTTTTCTAGGTTAATCCCATTGATTGCTTTCTTTTTTCTTTTTTTTTCTTTTCTTTTTTTACAAACTCTTGATTGTTAAACTCGCACAAAGTCTTTTGACCAGTCTGGAAAGCGTTTGAATGTACTCAGTCAGCTGTTGTAGTGTGTTTGTGTGTAGGTGAATGGCAGAGTCACATGACTTTTTGCTCTTTCTATGGAAGAGTTGAATCCACTTCCTCTGCTTGAGAGGCTTCTAGTGCATTTCTGTGGATATTCAGTCCAGAAGCATGACGTCAAATACAGCTACACAACAAGCAGATTGTTTCTGTATCGTAGGAAATATTAGATTTAATTGTTTCAACAAAAGGATTTCAGACATGAAAATTGATGTCAAACTTTTGTTTGTCTGATGACTTTATTAGGAATTTCTTTACACTGATTAATGCAAATCTATATACCTAAATATTTACATCAATTATCTTTGTTAGCTCGTGTCCTGTTAATAATAATAAGGAGTATTTTTTTAAAATCAATTTTTTGCTGAAAATGCAGTGAGAATGAGTGTCAACATAAAGTTAAAATATAATTCTTAGTTTTTAGAATCTCCAATATACGTCTGATAAATTTCTAGAAAAACTGGCAGCTGAATTTTCATATGAAAGAGAAAAACTTGGTATTAATGACGTGTGAACAAAAACTGCTTCGTAACAGAAACACAGATACAGAGAATGCTGAAACAGCAAAAACATGGAATTAATTTCTTGAATTAGAAGTTGATATTCTTTATCGAAGAAATGAACGGACGTGCATTGATAAAAAATGTGACATTTCCTCAATTTTACAGCTGAGTATTTAAAAAGAATAACATTAAGGGAAGATGCTTTAAAGAATCATGCATGGCCTTAAAAACCCAGAAAAATCAGTTTAAAAGTGTTTCCTAATGCTTCAGAAACCCAATGCTTCAGCAGCTGCAGGAAAATGACATCGAAAGCTTCTTGGCTGAACTTTTTCTGACCTGATTAAATGAAAATACCTATGAGACGCCACCATGAACGAGATTAAACACGATGACACGGCGAGAAGAGCAGCGGGTGTCATCTGAGGTCGAACAAAGATGCTCCGCTTTTGGAGCTGAAAATATGCAGTAAGACAAATTGAAAGAGCATCGCGGCGCACTGGCGTCGCACCCGGAGTGTCCCCTGCCTCACGCTACCCCAGTCCACTGATATATATGAGATTTTGTGTATTTGAAGTCCTGAAATCGATGCTGACTCGTGGCTTTGCTGCCTTCTTGTGTGCTCGTCTTCACCAGGGGTCGCTGGAGAAGCAGCTGAGCCGGGTTGAAAGGAAGCACACATTGGCGGACAGAAAACTCCAGGAGCAGAAGGAGAAGGAGAGGCAGAATAAGGTGAGAGGAAGTTCAATACCACAGTTAACATGTTTATTTGTCATTCCCATGACATCACATACCTGTGCTTCCCTCCCCCCATCCCCACCCTTTTCCTTAAGTAGAAGTTTATGGACGACTCTGAGCAGGGCCTGACCAGGCTGGGCGAGGAGATGACGGCCAAAGTCCTCAGCTTCATCACTAGATTGCGGGAATGCACGCGCGCTCATTGTGACACCAACGGGCCGGCCATCCAGAAGAACATCGCCAGGATTTGCCAGGACCAGGCCCGCCTCCAGGAAGTCCGCTGTGGCGTCGAAAGCCTCATGCAAGAAAACGAGCCTTTCCGTTTCATTGAGGTGAAACTCTTCTCTCATCATATCGTATCTCGTACGCTTTGTTTTTTTACAACCATCTCTGAATTTTTAAAGAAGCTCAAAAAATTTCCAGTAACGAAGTTTTTCTTATGAGTTATTAGGAATGAATGTTTCCAGCTTTAGACATTTTTGTATGTTTTTTCAAAATCTGATACTCAATTTTTTTTTCAATGAAAACGTATTTTTGTAATTGATTTGTGTCCAAATGTCTTTTTTTTTTTCTTTTTTCAGGCGTACAAGACAACAGGAAAACAGTAAGTACTGCTTTGTTTTATCCAACTACAGAATTCAATCAGAAATGTCGGAAAATGTTGTGTTTTAAAAAAAAAGATGTTTATGATAACTATATTTTTCAGCAGATTTAATCATTTTTTTAATCATCAAAGCAGAAACCACCAGTTTCACGTTTGAATTTGAGTTTGTCTTGAAATGCAAAAGCCAATATGAAAAACTAAAGCCTTAATCCAGATTGTGTGTTGTTGTTGTTGTTTTTTTAAGGATCCGCAGGCAGCTAAGAAAAAACATGTTCTACCCAGAATATGTCGACATGGAGACGGAGCTTCTTGGAGGAATGATGGAAATGGAAATGAGAAAATTCCTCGACGACGAACTGCCCTGCCACATCGTTGCTACAATCAGCACCCTGTGTAAGGAGCTGTCATTTCAGAAATCCAATGCTAACTTCTGCTAATGATATCAGAAAATCACCAGTCCTGTTTTTCTTTATTGCTCTGTATCTGTTTGGCTCCATTGTGTCGACCGACGGCTCAATGTTAATGTTATCTTTCTGCTGTCTGGTGTTGGACAGCATGAAGGCAGTTTTTTATCAGATCATCTCTATTGATTAGAGCTTTCAATTGGACAGGTTCAACCTGTTAGTCTGTTAGAGAGCTACTGAAAGGACAGCAGATTCGATAAGAACAGCAGACTTCCTGAAAATTCAGCCAATGTCAGTGAAACGTGTCAAGAACAGTTTAAGAATATCCTCACAAACATAAATATATTAAAATTCTGTAGTTTCAGTGATTGAATAAAAACAGATATGCATTTTCTGTTTGCCCATCAGGTCATCTCTCAGATCTCGAGGAGGAGGAGCAGGAGGAAAACGAGGAAGAGGCCGCAGAGGAAGAAGACGACGACGATGACGACGACGACGACCTCGACGACAGCAGCGTGGAGGAGATGAGGAGCGAGGGGGAGGAGGAAGATGAGGAGGATGATGACGAGGACCACGACCAGAGCGAGCTGGCCGATGATCTTTTCAGCCCGGAAGAGGAAGAGGATGTGGAGGAGGAGGAAGACGACGAGGAGGAGGAGGAAGACGAAGAGGAAGATGCAGTTTAGTCAGGGACTAGCTAGATTTGTACATGTACATTTTTACACCTGTTAAAGCACTTTGGAGTTGATCTTGATCTGTTGGCGACTCTTTGAATGTCTCATGTACAGTTTAGACATGAGTAACAAACACATTCTGCCTCAACCCCCCCCCTGCAATGTCCTGAGATGATGCACTGTATTTGAACAGAGCTGTGATTCAGCTGGATCCAAAACTTGTTATTGAAAATCTGCCAATGTGAACATGATGCTTAACCCGTGTTGCAGAATGCTGTTATTAAATAAGGTGCTTCATACTGGAAGATGTGTCTTGTATACAAACAAATATCGTCAGTATATAGCGGTGACAGAGACGTGGAAGGGAAGACTCATAATCTTTGCATGTTTGCGATGCTGTATTTCACACAAGGCCTGAGCAAAGTGAAAAGTTCTGATTTTTTTTCATGTTCTAAGAACTTAAACCTAACCACAAGTATTTTTCGATACAACATGCTAAGCAAAGAGCACTTCTAAAAGCTGAAATACATCTTACAAGCTAATTCACCTCTTTTAATGTCAGTCCGGGGTAACTGGTCTGACATCGTACTTGACCTGAAGTAGAGTGATTACAAAAGGTTTTATTTGGAGGGGACCTGCCTGTATGGATGTGTTTTTTTTTAATGCTAATGTTAAAAAAAATGCAAGCCAAAGACTACGGGTGCGTATGTGTGCTTTGATAATTGTAATGATTGTTTGCTTGGCATGATGATGTTTGAAAAAGATTTAATGTGCTAATAACAGTTTACATATCCTGCAGGATGACTCTGCTTAAGTAGTTGTGCTTAAACAATGAAGCAGTTTTAAAAACAGTTTGTACTTTTTTCTCAAAGTATAAATTTCAGGTAATGCAGTTTTTGCACTTGATTATAAAAAATGTTATGTTAAGCCTGAATAACTGAGAATGCTGAGTTGATTTTTATTTTGATATGAGCATTTTGTGTTTATTACATGATAATAAAACTATTATTCACTGTTGTGCAGTTGTCATTTACAAATAGGAATTTTTTAAAACTTCTTTCTGATTTGTTGAATTACGGACAGAAAAAATTAATTTAGAAAAATACTAAATTACTTTACCACCTTGTAATTATGGAGTTCAATTTAAATTCAACAAAGTGGAAAGGCAAGTGTGGAATATCTGTTTGTTATGTGATGCTTTTTTTTTTTTTTTAAACACACTGGTAACATTTTTCCTGGGTTTCCTGAATGCAACACACGTCATTGGGCTAAATTATCTACCGTTGTTTGAGTTTGTATCTCTACGGTTAGATAGAGGCAACTGACTCGCTGTGGCGATCCCTGAAGGGAAAAGCCTGAAAGGAGAAAAAGAAGTTTGAGTTTGTATCTCGCATTCAACAAATTTTAAACGTAGAAACTAATAAATACACAAACTTTCTGTTGTGGGGCCGGAACGTTTGTTCTTCCGTGTCCGTAGTTCGACTACGGACGCAAAGAGGACGGATTAGCTTCCTGTTAGCACTTCCTGTTTCTCCCCTCAACCAGTGTCGTGTGTTTACAGTGTCCTGTTGGATCGTAGCTACGTACGAGTCACTTATCGAGTCTCACCGAAACCGTCGGGTGACTTCTGTTTTTGTTTTTGTTTTTTGTTAAAACCTGCGAAAGAGAAACGGAAACATGAACTCTGTCATTCGAAAGGTAAAGTTTGTTTTCTCCGCTGAATGTTTTCTATGGAGGTCGTACAGCGACAACGCTACCAAGCTAATAATCACATCACAAATGTGAGGTTTTATACTCTGTAAAAATGTAAAACATCAAACCAAGTTAGAGTTCTTCTAAACATTTGATACTGTTGATTTATGGATAAGTATAAAGCTGTGACCTTGTAACTTACTGATAAGCAGAATATTAGAAGTAGTTTTGATTACAATTCGATTCCCAGGAAATCCTCCGACAATGTAGTTTGTGCGGATAAAATATAAATTTAAAAATCACCAATTTCTACAGCCTTGTAGTTAGCGTGATGATATACATCTGTACATCATTGTGCTGTGTGTAGAAGCTGACTTTTTCTTTTTGTGTTTTTCCAGTTGCAAGTGTCTGCCATGCAACAAGCAGCTACATTACGCCGGTAGGTCATTGAATTACTTTACTAATTCTTGTTTCTCATGTTTGTATTAAATTATGGCTTTTAAGGGCTCCATTAAGAACCTGTTATGACTTAAGTATGTGTTTATACTACTGAGACTGGAGAAAACGTCACTACAACAAGATTTTTTAATTATGAAGTCAAATAAGGATCCCTATGTAAGTCTAATCAGACATATTCCATATTCAGAACCTAGTCAAACCATAATGATCCAGTTGCAGCTGTACAATGAACACTTTTTCACTTACACGTTATATTTCTCAAAGTTTCTACTTTTTGTCTCTCATAGTGTTTCTTTGATTTATTTTAAAGGGCCCCATCGTGCATCAGGCTTCCTGTGTGGGGTAATTCTTCATACTGCTAAAAATAAAGGAATACCTTAACACATTCACTTCAGTTTTACTAATATCAGACAAACTTAAAATTCACTTTGTATACCCCAAGATTTGTTTGTTTATTTGTTTCTTTTCTTCTGCAGCTTCCATGAATGAAAGACAATACAGATCCAAGCCAACCCATGGGATTGGAAAGTGGAAACATTTATTACCCAAAGTAGAAGTAAGATGAAATTCACATAGGCAAAAATTCTTTATTTCTCCATAAATCTTGTTTCTTAATCAGCTGGAAGTATGTTGCTGTGATTAGGAAGAATCATTCAAATTAACGTTCAAGTGTCAACATGTAATTTATCAAAATTTATACAAATCAAGCAGTGCTGGAAAATGTAATTAGAAATAGCTAGATACTAAAATTCTTCATTGAAAATGGCATAAAACTCTGAAATACGTATTCTTGAGTTCTGCCTGTTAGACTGCACTTCTGGTCAAGTATAACATTTTTACTACGAATAAGAAAAATTTGTACATAGATATGCAAAATGAGTACAATTCATTCAAGTTAATTGAAACACAATTCATTCTGTCAATTTCTTTATAATCTTAGTTTATTGATAGGTCAGGAGGATATAGGTAAAGCTAATTGCTCATTTTAAGAGCGACAAGTGCTGACCAGCAAATTCAAATGGATTATGACATTTGTAGAACCTACATTCTGAATGCCTCGAGGTCAAGTATTCAATTCATGCAAGTTTAATAAGGAATTAAACTTGGATATAAAACTGATGACCATAGGCTGACGTTATGTCTGATCTGCTCCCCAAGGCATCCACAAAGCTTCTCTGGAGTCAATACAATAGTTTTTTGAGTCATTAGTGAACAATTGGACAAAATGCTAGAGAAAATTGATGGTTCAAATAACTTAAATGACTAGTCTAAAAAAAATTCTGTTTTGCTTTTAGCCAAAGAAAAGTAGAGACAGACACCAAATAAAACCGATTCCTATTGTGGAAGCTACAGACACGGCGTATGGGACTCTGAATTTCAAGGTGTCGGGTTATGATATGACGCTGGTGGAGCACTACTCCCAGTACATCCACAAGGTCTGCAACCAGCTTGATATTAAAGTTGCAGATAGGTGAGATTCAAGTTTTGTTTTTTAATTTATTCCTGCAGCAATGGAAGGGTAATGGGTAAAAACAAAAGACTGAGATCATTTTTAAATGTTATTTTCTCATGCAGCTACGCTTTGCAAACCAAGACCACAGAACTTTATCTGATGATGCCAGATAAAGGCAAGAAGATGTTGGTCGATTCCGTCATCAAGACTCATGAGCGAGTCATCCAGGTAAAAACCTGTCCATTATTTGGTGTCGTTTCCTGAGGATATTGGCAGATCTGACAATTGTGTGTTTGTTTGTGTAGGTGAAGAGTCTAAATACCTTATTGTGTCCAGTTTTCATGGAAGTACTTTTAAAGAATCAACCAGAGGGAGTCCGGCTCTCTGTGATTGAGGTGAGTACAAGTAACGGGAAAATCTCACTCGGAAATGACGCACAAGTTTTGGTAATGCCTGCTGCAACATTAATTTGAAAATTGCCATCTTCAAGAAAATTAAGATAATGGTTTTGCAGTAATTGTGACTCTTCAGTGATGGTTCTGTCCTCATCTCCTCCTTGTTCTCCTCTCAGCACACAGATGCTGAATTCAAAGCACGTTTCAAGCAACGTCCAGACCTGGAGGACCTCCGCACCCAGGTGGGCCGACAGTGATCCTTGAATTGCACACATTGATATTTAACATTGTGACCCCTGGAAAATAAAGTCTCCAACAAACATGTTGTATTTGCATTTTTTTCTGTTCCTTTTAAAGTAACTGTGGAAATGAAAAATATTTTATATTTTTGCCATATAATATAGGTTTTATATATTTAAACATGAATGTAATTCAATAAATAAATGTGTCTTGTTTATTTTGTAATATTTGCCCAAACTGTAAGAAGCACACAACTACCAACTTATGAATTTAAAGTGACACTTGCACATTTTTTTTTTTTGGCCAGATTTTTAAGTGTACTTATTAAAATGATTATTTATAACAAGCTGGAACCACAAAATATTTGACTTCAAGCTACAAAAACGCAAAACTTGTTGGGAGTCCAGAGACATATCAGAAGCCTGACAGGTCCGTAAATAGTTTTAGAAATAAACTACACTTCAAAACATTCACAAAATGCTATGTGATCTTTTACTTCAAATTTTTCTTGGAAAAAAAAAAAAAAAAGTTGTGCACACCGATATTTGAATAATATATGTTTTATGACCGTAAGATGTGGGCAAACCATCCAGAAAAAAAGACTCTTGTCTCTCTTACTCGTGAACAAAATCTTTAATTTTTTTAAAATCATAAACCTGTTTTTAAAATGGCTTGACCCTTTAAACAAAGCATGCTGATCATGACATTCCAGGAACGAACATTTCCGGGTTTAACCGAGCCGAGTTGGGACTTTGTGTTTCATGACATTCGGCTCTGCTAAAACAAGCCGTGATGACAATAGTTCCGTTCTCTGACGTCACCAGAAAATAAAGCCCATGGAGGCTGGAGTTGAGTAAACCGGAGAAATGGACCGGAAGCGTCTTGGTGGCCGGAAACCAGGAAATACCTGGAAAAACACGGCGGAAGATTTAACGTGGAGCGGTTTGCAAAGAAAAAGTTTGCATACCTGCTCAGCACCTTTAACAGGCTGAGCCATCTGACTCCACACACAGAAAGTGTGTGTCTGAGCATTTCATATTTTCATGTAACCAAGGAACATTTTCACTGCCGGGACGTGATCCTACAACCTTTGACAAACACGTGTTGATCAAAGATGATCCTACTGAGCTGTCAGGAGCTCCAGCAAGGCTGGTTGTTGTATTTATTATTACAACACTGCAGAAAATCTAAACACCTAAGAGTGGGATTTGATCCTATGCTCTCAGAGCTGAGTTCATCTTCTCATCTCTCTGAGCTAAACCTCCAGATGATGTGATGTGGTTTGGAACTTGTATTCATCGGATTCACAGCCCCGAGGAGGAACCAGAACATCATGATATCAGGGTCTCTTCTTCATCATCGCTGCGCAAAAAGAAATGGAACAATCGTTCAAAAATGATGTAAAAACATTAAAAACTCGTCAACAGTTTTTGGTCGTACTTTTCTCGTGAAATTGAATCAAATATATTTCCTATTCGTTTGATGCTTTTATTTTGAGCGACTACCGGATATGAACACATGGACAATGTAGCCGCAAATTGGTGACACTGCCCTCCTGTGGTCAATGGCCGTATTACACATTTTCGTTTTAATCAAATGTGTCATTTGGTAGCAGATGTAACACGATGCCAATGCGTCTGGAAGAAATATTCTAAATACAACTTCAGAAAATCATTTTAATATTACTTTACATATCCTAACAACTCAAATATTACTATGTGTTTTTTTTTACTTGATAGAAGACAAACTTTTGTTAAGATGAACGAAACGAATTAAAATATTTCCTTCAAGGTTGGAGTGTATGGGACGCTTTTGTCTCGGTGGTGTAAATGGAGAATTATCTTTTCAACGTTAAACAATTAAAGGATGTGACTCCTGAGGTGAACACAAAAAACAAAAAGAGCATAAAAACACAAAAATCAAAGACAAACAAAAACTAAAAGAAAGAAAATACAAGCAAAGGCATGTATGCAGAATTCATATTCGAGCCCTGATCTCGGGCAAATGTACTCAAACCAGTTCCTGCTCAGTAAATACATTTGTTCCCCTCCTGTGGCCATACTGAGTAACTACAACAGCAACAATACATAGTCATATTCTATTAAATTAACACAAGTGCATCACATCACCAAAAGCCTTAAGACAAACATAATAGTAACGTTGAATTTCCTATCTTATATATATGTCAATCTATTCCGTGGAAAACCACGCATGAACGTTATTTCGGAAGACGTGACAATAATGTTATTCTATGTTCTTGAAGGATTTGTAACCGTGATGCCCTCTTGTGGATATAGTGTGTTACTACAAAAACATTTAAATAAAGTTAGACGTTGTTACATTGTCACTAACTTCCGGTTGTGACTATCAAAATAATTTTAATCGACGGAATTAATGCGTGTTTGCCCCCCCATGTCAAAAAACATTATCTTGATAATGCACATAAGGATGTCATGATTTTATATTTCATATTATATATCAGCTCACCTTGAATGTAGAATATGTCCTAGAACGTTCGTGATTGTTATTGGATTTGTTGTTAGTTCATCATTTGTGTTAGAGGGTGCCTGCTATGTTCTATGACCGCCAGAAGGTGGCAGCAGAGCACCACAGTATGGAATTAATTGATTTATGATCCTTGATCCTTACAGGGTTCAATAAAGCGATGAGAGACATAGATTACTGTACATGTTCATTTATGTCTATGTAATATAAATAGCTACAAATGTGCTTGTGTGGATGAGTTACATATGAGGATTAGGACCTCTGGAAAAAAAGCAAGGTCTATGTCGGAATTCTGACTTTAATCTGAGAACTGATTTGTTTGCCATCATTATTTGCATGCATATGTTTTTACTCTGAAAAAGGAGTGTCTTGATCAAGGATTGAAGCCTTGATCAAGCGTCTTAAAAAGACACTTGTGGTCTCTATCCCACAGAACTTCTCATTGTGCAGTAGTTGACTAAAGGGTTAGGGTCAGGGTACTTCTTTACATTCCACAACTCCATAAGAACTTCTGTGTTTGGTTTGTAAAAAAGACCAGGTAACAAAGCATAGGTTAGCAAATATATTTTAATATATAATATTTATATTCATTTTAGCACAATGACAAAATGGCATAATTTCAGTTCAGTCTCATTTAAATCATGACAAAAAGCCACACCTTTATATTTGTTTGAATAACACCTCATAATATATTTTGTTACAGTCATTGCAAAATAAATCCTGGAGTACTTCTTGACCCACAAGAGGAAAACTTTAGCAAAAGTTTCCACCAGCAGCAGCAGCAGCCCACGGCATCCAGCAGGGTGAAGCTATGGGGTTGGGTAAAAAATGACACCTGTCTAAGCAGAAGGACCCTCTAACTGGAAAAAATACATTGTCTTGAATCAAATAATCTAACAGCTATTAATCTAATCAATCCCATTATGATAGATTATTATAATAGAGCAGTAGATCTTGACTACATAGGACTGGTTTGACTGGAAAATACCCACACTTCTCACTTGCAAAACACCAATGACAAAAGAAAATCGCCATTACATAATAGCAGACAAAAAACATCCACTGATTCCTCCTCCAGACAGACACACAAGTCAACTCTGAATACAAAGCAAAGTTTAGCAAAGTTACTTAAAATATTTAAATGTGCATGAAATGTTCACATTTGTTGATGTCCTTCAAGCTTGTTCTTAATTCCTAACCATCTATGCTAATATAACACGCTCAAAGTCAAGTTTGCAGATACAAAAACCTCTGCATGGTAATAATCTGTGCGATACCAACCCTCGATCCTCTATGAAAACTTCCCCAACACACGACTCTTGCTTTCTTAGCCAAAGTGTTTAATGCTTATGTTATTGTCACCCTGATGTTTATCCTCCAGTTAAAATGATTAGATTAAATAAGAAAAAACTGTTCTCACATTGTCCACAATTGCAAACACGCACATCATTACACCTCTGATCCAACCACAAACATTAACATGACCATCTTAAATAAAGATTGTTCACTAGCATCATGAAAAGTGACTTAAACTCCATCCACTCCAGCACTTTGACTATCGTTGGCACTTGTACCACAATGTGAAAGTTTGTTTTTCTGTGCTTGAAATAGAAACTTTGCTCACAATAAGCGACAGAAATGTGACTTGTGTGCAAAGGGAACACAGATGAAACATCCGATGTGACCGACCTCACATTCAACGTTCCTAACATGAACTTCCTATGAATTCTATCCAGCATTCTTGCACAACACCTGCCACATTCAAAAGGATGAAAACTCCAAGACAACTTGGCTACTGAAATAGGAATCAACATGTTCCTTTCACAGCTGAACATGTCACCTAAAAAAAAACTACAACTCCCAAAACTGGCCCCCACTACCATTATACTACCCAGAACTGAGAATCACGTGGGTACAACAGTCATTGTCTGCCTACGCTAACATCCACCAACACCTCATAGTATGAAACATACAGTAAAACCATGAAATAAGAGCAATGCGTTGTGTAAAATATGTAAGTGATTTTTCTGAATAAATTGTTAATTTTTCAACTTCAACTTCAAGAACACAACCAGATTTTTTTTTTTGACGTAGTAACCTTCTAAAAATGTTTGATTATTTTACAAAGTTTATGAATTTAAATATTTAATTTGCTATTATTTATTGTTGTCAGTTATATTTGCATTCCTTACGCCTACTTAGCCTCTTTTCCAACTAGTTGTTAAAATGTTGTAGAGTTTAGATGATTGCTTACCCACAACTATTCATCAAATTAATTCCTATGATATTACACTCTATAAATCAGATATCAATGTTGCATGAACTTTCTTTTTGCACCTACACCAATATTTCATGACACTATTTCCTCAAAATTTCCACCTGTTGTTGCAATATACAAGTGACGACACGTGTGGCAGACTTTGTGACCAGTTTTTGTCTTTTGTCATGATTTGGAAACTCTCTGAATAAAATCATTTCACAAGCAGTGACCACATCACCTCTGAGCAAATACAACACAGTAAAACATAATATGTTACATGTCAGTAAATACAATGAAATGAATATCACTTTTTTTTTTTTTTTTGGAGCAAACTTATCACTCAAAGCCAAAACAGCAAAACATAAGAATAACAAGAATTATAAAAGTGTTGTTTTATGGTCTGCTTAACATTAGATACTCAACATGTTTTTTCATCCTCTTGATTTGCTTCCAGTTAGTAAAACGAAATCAGGATACGTAAAAAACAACAATATATAGGCATTAAATAAATTAATTTCATAACAATGACAGATATCCAAAATACATATTTACAAGCTAATAATAAAAAAAAAATTAAAAAAAGGGAAAAATCTCTTGTTCAATTTTCTTTTAAGATTGTCACCTTCACATAACATCTGTTTCCTAATTTTCTAACGTATCTTTACTCAGGTATTGTTATAATCAGGTATTTACCAGAAACATGTCTTTATTGACATATGTTTATACTTCTGCAGCATTGTCTGAATTGATATGTACTTGAGAGAAGGAAATCCAAATCTGACATCATTGATAAACTGATATGTTCATATATATTTTGTGCCGATCGGCTACAGAGAAAAACATTAAGCAAAGCCAAACTTGGGCTGTGTAACAGTTACCAGCTCACACTGATGGGGAGTGACTTTACAGGAGTAGGAATCAGGAAGTGGATGTAAAAACATTAAAATACTGGGAAAGTTGTCGCTCAGCCACATTTTGAAGCCGACAGATAATTTAATAGACGTCTTCAGGAGTTTGTTGCATCACATTTCTTATTTTTCGTGTTTGCAGATATTGCATGGACAAACTGCGAACATGTTACCACACTACTGTTAACCCGAGTCCATTACCTTCTGAAAATGTGACGGGAAAAAGTTACTTGATTACATACATCTAAATACACACGCTGCTGTTTAAAACACACTTTAAATTAAAAGAGAGGACAAATAAATTACAATTTGCTTGACTCCTTCCGTGCTGATATTTTATACAGTAATGAAATCACGTGGGAATGATTTAGAAAGAAATTAGTGCTTTTTGGTTTGTCAAGCTCTACGCTGAAAATGGTGAGCAGCAACCTAAAATTTATAATATTTAATTACTAAATTTTAATGTGGGGAGAGAGCATGACCCACAGGTCATAGCAGTAAGTACAACCGCCTCCTTCTGTCTGACAAGATATTCTCAGTTCAACTCTGCCATAGCAGGAGGACAGTTACCGCTTCACTGGGGCTCAGGACTGAAGATGACCGAACAATGAAGGGAAAACCCCACCCAGAAATATTCCGACACTGTTATGCTAACTGTTGTATGTTATCCAAGTTTAAAAGAAGCCCTTCTTTAGTGTTAATGTTGTGGAATGATAAAATAAAAATGTCACAGACATGAGGCTTCACAAGTTTAAATGAGTGAAGCTGCAGTAATGCTGCATTCAGGGACCGTTAGAATTCAGAAACACTAAAGAAACTGAATGTTCATGCCCATGTTCGGGTTGTTTTTGAAAACACTCTGTAATATAAACTCTGTAATATATAAAATATCACCTAAATGGTTTCAGCTATATATATTAGTGAAATACTGTAGTGTTACAGATGTCTTCAACAGTTATTGGCCCTCTGGTCTACTTGACATTCATTAAACATGGCTGGTAATTTAATTACAGCATTTATCATTGCATGGATGCCAAATTAGAGCTAAATGCTATCGTCAGCATGGTAGCTTTCTGGCATTGACAATGCTAGCATGCTAATTTGCTAACTTCACATTTGCAATCTTATTTCAGTGTGCTAGAATGTTGAGAAAAAAAAAATAAATTAGCCTGACGTTGGCGCTAAGTGGGAAGTGAGTGTAATTTAAATAGCACTTCATGGATTTCTGCACCAAATGTAATGACAATTCATTCAATTGTTCAGTTCAATCTAAATATTTATAACAGTATTAATGCATTTAAGGGTGCACGTTTTTTCAGTTTCAAACAATGATGATCGACAATCACACATTGTCGACTCTCCTTATCTCAGCGCTCATCAACGCAAAAACATCAGGCTCTTGTCAAACAGCCTGAATTTTTACAAAAAATGTTCTATTCTTTTAGAGTTAGTGATTTGTTGATATAGAAAAACACTTTCTAAAGACATAAATGCGAACCCAACACTACATTATACGAGCAATACAAAGAATAACGAAATCACAGAGAGCTGTGATCAAAATAAAAGTCTTGGTTGTTGGCACGGGGTTGGAATTTGGTGGAGGGAGAGAGGAGGGCTGGGAAAAATGACTAGTCATACAACGATGATTTATTAATATTTTTTTTGTTTTGATCCTACAGCTTTGACATCAACAAAAACCGAGCCAGAAATAGACTCACAGACATTCTGTACACACCAACACTGAAGTCCTTAGCAAGTTTCAGAATAAAAGAAGAGTCGCTCTCTTTAAAAGTGAGAGCCGGTTTGATTAACGTGTCGTGTGCGACAGTCTCCGCGTCACACATGATCTCTCACAGTTGTGAAAAATGTTCAGGGTAAACATAAAAGTCCACTAAGGCTTCAATGCGGGGAAAGAAGAGACACAGTGTTCGAAAAAAGCTGTTATTATAATTTAGATTCAACAGTCTTGCTAGCTATTATGTTGGTGCATGGCAGGAAAATGGCATAGTCAGCGGGTTATGAGCTGTTGTGTTCGATAGTGATCACGAATTACAGTACAAAATGTTTTATAATCACATGCCACGGTTGCTTTCTTTCCTTGATATAATTTCTTTAACCTTCTCTTTGTTCATTCTCTTTCAGACAGGTCAGTTATTTTTGATGCGAAAAAATGAAAAGGCAAAAAAAAGGGGCGAGCGAAAATTTTTTGTATTTGTCTCTTTTTCTGTCGCGTAACCCATTTTACATAATAATTATCAGGTACACGCTGTCAAAGTGTACTTTTGTCTCATATTTCTGGAGTATTCTTAATTTTAGATGCTTAGATAGTTTCAGATTAGATAAAATTCAGGTGAAAATCTCATTACAAAACTAGAAGTGGTGAAACTACATACTGTGGGACAATATATTATTTTATGCTATATTTCCTTGAAATACATTATTTGCGTATTTACATCTCCGGCTGCTCGTACGACAGACTTTCATGCTAACTGGTCCCCTTGATGAAAAGTTATAGACAGGAAACATCCACAGTATAGAAATAATTACTCTTAACTTTCCCATCAAAATATTTTTCTCTTAATAACTCAAGGCAAATATTGGCTTTTTCTATGAATATGAACTTTAAATATATTTTTTTAAATATTATTTATATGTGTGAGTAAAGGGAATGCATACAGAACCTCTAGTTGAAGAACAGTGACTGTCCTGTCTTATTTCTAAAAAGTGGCAAACTCATGGCAATGTGGTGAAAAAGAGACGCGACGAGAGTTCACTTCACAACAGCAGGCCTACTTTTGAAAAAAATCACCCATACGGGTTTGTTTTAAAGGAATGGTCAGACAATTTGGGAAATCACTTCCATTTGCATTCATGCCAAGCTGAGAAAATCTACACCACTCATGTTAGCACAGTAATAATAAAGCCGTTCACACAATCTACTAGCAGCTAAATGTCATACATGATCACATTTGCCACTAATTTTATTCCAACACAAAGCTAAGCTGTTTCTAGGCCGTCCAGCCCGTGTTTGTGTTGTTATTTAAAATTAAAACATGAAAGTGGTGCTAATTTTCTCATTATGGCTTTCCCAAAATGTCTCATGTTTCACAGTATAAACACGTCCTGGAACTTGAATCTGACTGCGGTTGTGTTTTTGAACATGTATTCTACATTATTTACGTGTTTAATCCTCATCTTACCCCCCACCCCACCCCACCCCCCCAGATACACTACTATTTTGCATATTCAAAAGGAATTAAAAAGACTTTTAAGGATTGCAGAGTTAGTTTTGCGTCACCCTACACACAGCGTGAACACAGCGTCACTTCTGTGGGGAATTATCTGCTTTCTGACTTTCTCACAACTTTCGAAGTTTCTGTTCTGGTTGGATGTTAACTAGAACAACTTTGACTGACTTTGTACACACACACACACACACACACACACACACACACACACACACACACACACACACACACACACACACACACACACACACACACACACACACACATACAATAATGGTTGCATAATCACAGCATCACAGACTGAACAGTGTTTACAGATTTCACTCATTCTGAACTGACCCCCCCCCCCCACTTTGAATGGAGGGCAGACTTTTGGCTGCTCACACACTCTTCACACACTCACACCGTCTCCAGATTCCTTCTCATAACGTCTTCCCCCCCCCCCCCCTCTGAAGTTTCCCTTCAACCCCAAACTTGGGGAGGATGGGGTTGGGGGATGCTTTGCCGCTACGTTGTGATTGGCTGCTTTGTGGGTGGCTGTCTGCGTGTCGCTGTGTGACTGATGGCGTGTGAGTGTCGTGCATGTACGCGTGAAGAGGGGGGCGAGGTGGGGGCGTGTTGGGGTCGATTGGAAACAGTTGGTCAGCTGATCGGAGTGGCAGAAGTGAAGAAGTCGAGATGCAAAGATGGAGGCAAGGGTTCGCCACCTCACACCTTTTTAGGGGGCGGGGCCAACTTGATGATCTCATCTTCAGAGGGCTGGCGAATGATGTCTTTTTTTGGGAGAGAAGGAGAAAGAATCCGTTAGAAACCGAAACTAAAACAAATAAATGCTTTATTTCTCGTGGAGTCAAGAATAAAAGACGGAATCTTTTTGAACACTTTCTCATTTGAGCCATCAGAAACGAGATCAATGAGCCGATCAGGACAACTTCTGCCGCATTAGCGATTAGCTTCATGCATGCCCATCAGGTGCGTTGCCTTTACCTTTGTATTTCTTGGCAGAAGGGATGCGTGTGAGCTTGGTGTCGATCTCATCGTCCTCAGAGATCTTGAGCACGGTGGTGCGATACTCGATCACCCTCGTCAGTAGATCCGGTCGTCGGGAAATCTCGAAGATGTGCTCGATGTAGGACAGATTATCTGCAGGAGAAGCGTTTTTTGTTTTTTTTTTAGCTGGTGTGCCTCCAGTTTCTTTCTTTCTTTTGATTTCTTTCTTTCTCACCTTGGGCCAGCTTGTCGTTCTTCTCCAGGTAGCTGAACCACTCCTTGGAGGAGGTGATGTTGTTGCTCTGGTCCTCGGGGATGTCCTCCTTGCAGGCCGACTTGAGCTGCTCCAAGTCTTCGTTGGTGATGTTTTCAGACAAGTCGCTGAGAAGAGAGCTGTACTCCGCCATCGTCTGGTGGAAAACAGAAAAAGGGAGAGAGGAAACAGTTTTATATCCTGAAAAAAAAAAGATGCCAAAAGTGAAACAGCAGAAACATGAGCTTCAAAAAAAAAAAAAAGAGAAAGAAAGCAACAAAGAGGATCAACTGAGAAAACCCCTGGTGTTAAAATGCTTAACCTGCCCACCTACTTCCCAGACGGAATGGACATCTTAGATGATGAAAATCACAAATTGTCAGAGTGGGAAAGGAAAAGACAAAGAAAATGAGACCAAAAGGCATCAAACAGGTTAAAACTGATTGAAAAGACATATGAGGACAAAGTGGAATAAACACAATCTTGGGCTTTGATTAAGTTTGTCTCTAAGGAGGCAGCTATGTGCTCAGCGGAGGACTGGCTTATGTTTCACAAGGATATCTATTTATATTGATCTTCAATTTACCTGAACTCATCTTTATTAAGCAGAGTGGTTGGAGATATTCTATATTACTCTGATAAAGGTTTTGGAGTTTTTGATTCAATAAAAGAAAGCACTTGGCTTTCATTAGAGCTGCAGAAATCACACTTTTAGATAAAACGATTGATCTTTTTTTATTTCCTAAGTGCAGAAATAAAGTAAATCAAACTTTAATTTGTTGGTATTAAGAATATTCAAATGCTTTACAACACCCAACACCCAAGTTGCACAATCAGTTGCCATTCTATCTCACAACAAAAACGTGCATCCGAACAATTCCATCTCATTCTGTGTCACATAATAGTGCCCCCACCCACCCCCCCACCGGTCCCTGGCATCCATGCATCTGGCAAGAGTCACCGCATCATCATCATCATCATCACTGGCATGAAGCGTCGTCTGCCTCTGATCCGCTCAGTCTCATCACAGATAAACACACACAGAACAGAACACACAAGAGCTCCGTGATGAGTGCTGTGACCTATATAGCAGAGCAGCTGTTAGCGGTGGTCACCGCTAGGGGGCGTCCATTGGCTGTGGAGGAGACATCTCATGGTGAGACCAAGTAATCTTAAAATGCTTCAACCAGTGATCAACACAAAGGGTTGAGGATTTAATATTCATTCATTCAACATTTTCACTTTTTAAATCCACCAGAAAAAAAAGCAAAAAAAAAAAGCAGAAGTTTCCAGCCACCAACAGTGAGAAGTGAGAGCAAGTTTGCACACAGTTGTGAGTAGCAGTGATAAACCTGTTTACTCAGCATCGGATGAATGGGGAAGCTGCAGCATCTGATATGGAGATGAATGTAAGCATTCTGTAAGGCCCATCTGAGGTCACATTTGTCTGTTCTCTAATGGCTAATGGCTTTGGTTCGCCTGATCCACGATCCCAGCCTCCGGCCCGGAGCACAGTGATGACAGAGCACTTTTTCTTGTGTCGAGTGTGTGTGTGTGTGTGTGTGTGTGTGTGTGTGTGTGTGAGTGTGTGTTTTATTTCAATCTTAAATGTCACATCCATCTCCAGCCAGAGCAACTTCCTCAATCAACACAAAGCACTGCGTGGGAGAGAGCAGGGATATGCACCTTAACTCATGTGAATGCAACTCAGGGCTTAATACTGTGTGTGATGGTGTGTGTGTGTGTGAGACAGAGGGGAGGCAGACCGAAACAATGAATGTGTGTGTCTGTGTGTGTGTTTGAGTGTGTGTTGCCTTCTCTCGACCCAGGTCGCCCTGCCTGCGCTCTGTTTTGCACCACAATGGCCCGGCGCTGCTTTTGTGTACTTTCAGAGGAGAAGAGGGGGAAACAATGGCTGAAGTGATGACATTTAGTTTTTCTCCCACCACCTTCATCACATCACCTCTTGTTTTTTTTCTCCACAATCACCAGAAAAGGTTTTCATTAAAATAGTCCCTACTTCAGAATTAAATAAAGTCCTTTATTGACCGACCCCCTACTCTACCTGCTTTCATCAGATATCTGATATTTTCCTTGTTATATTATAAAATTATTGTGTTTTTTTTCTCTTTGTGGATATCTCTTTTATTTCATTGCACACATTTGTAACTTTGGATAACATCACCAGCTAATGGGAAAAAAAAGTGATTTATTAACTTTAGAGTTTTACTTATGAGACAGAAATTTAAATCTGTATTTTTTTTGTCAGAAAAGAGCTTCCATAGTTAACGTTTGTCTTCTTTATTTGTCTTTCAGATGATCAAACCTTTGGTTTCCAGGACAGTTTTTTTTTTTTTTTAGTGGGGAATCGTGGGTCAAATGTGACCAAATGTGGTTTGCAAGGAGCTTCCACCAAGAATACGAAGCTTTATTAGCTAGACTGCACTTCACTATTCGTCTGAGGGCACCGAGGGTAAAATGTCAATCAATACTTAGAATAAATGGAATTCAAGAGGAGTTATTCTTCTTGTTTTTATTATTATTACAGGTTTGGGACCTGAGAGTTGTCTTACCTGACCCTGTGCAGCTTTAGTTGATTATTCCTGCGCTGCCTCTAAAGTGGTTCAGTGGCAGCTGTATTAAAACGGTAGATAAAACTGTTACCATGAGTAAAAGCAGTGAGACCAGAGCAAAAAAAAAAACTACCCATCTCCCACAATGCATCAGCTTTCTGTGATTTTAATGTGAAAATATATATGGATTTTTAATATTCTATACTGTAGACATGGTGTAAGAGAGATAAATTCCCTCTAACCCCCCATACCCCACCCCCCACCAAGTATATGGGACGAGCCTGACACTGCCACCATACATAGAGACCCACTGTGCTTCACATTCTCATGAACACAAACATGCTTTTGTCTGCTTGTTCCTCTGTGTCTGCTGTGTGTGTGTGTGTGTGTGTGTGTGTGTGTAAGAGACAGAAAGAGCTATTACATTAAAAAAAAACAACAACATAATATTGCTTGAGGAAAAGGTAAATAAAAAAAAAGAAAAAAGTTTTTTTTTAAAGATGAAGCTAATGCAAAAGAAATAAAGAAGGAAAAAAACAAAACAAGCAAAGTCTCTCCACTCCATGAACAGACTGAAATGTCATCAATGTTGTGTGTGTGTTGGATTAAAGTCGGATGTTTATTCGTGTTTTTATGTGCAGCAAATCAGATGCTGATTCATAAACTGGGATGGAACCATTTCCAGTTTGATCCCCACCAGAATAAAACTACGGATCCACGAACGTCGTTCCAACCACAATCCCTCACAACTTTCCCCCTGTGAGCAGCTTGAATTATTTTTGCTCTGGCTCAACAGCGTTGTCGATAAATGAACTACAATGGAATGTTATTATCTTCTTTTCCACTGTGACTAAACTGTTAACCCCCACCCCACCCCCCCACTACCTCCACCAGAGGCTGATTTACACATTAGTCAGTCAGCGTCTCTGGCCTTTATATGTACTTTATCCTCATCTTGTTTCATGTTCATGTATTTATGGTCTTTAAATCCAGACACACACAAACACACACACACACACACACACACACCCATTGTACTTTCTAAATGTAGCAGATGTCAATCAGAGCAGTCAGTCCAGTGAATGAACACACTCCCGAGGAAGAGTGTGAGTTGATGAAGACACAATGTCAAGTTCAACAAAAGACGATGCTCACAATTCTACCAACACTCGGAGAGATCAGATGGGTTTTTCATATTTCACAATTCTTCATCTATTGTTTTATATATATATATATATATATATATATAATTTTCAGTCTCACTGATCTTCAATCTGCTGAGTGCATCTTTGTTGAGTGAAGGAGGACACACACACACGCACACACACACACACGCGCACACACACACATCAAAACTCCATTCACCCACACACCAGTGATGTTGCCATGGAGACCAGGACCAGCTTTGCCTTTAGGTCTGAAGACTGTTACCTAGCGACAGGGCAGAGACCGTAATGTCTCCCCTTTCACAATAAAAGCTCAACTGTGTGTTTTTTTGAAGACTCGACGTCTGCACCCGTGTTGCTGTTTCAGTTGCACATTACTCTGCTTTATGATTATATACTATGTTATATAACTAGTGGCTTCTTTTAGGTGTGACGGAGTCTCACGATATGATGGAAATTGGTTTTATATGTATTAAAAAAAACATTTTCCTGTCCATGTCAAGTCTAAATCAGCAAAAAACAGCAATGTATACGTTGTGACTTTAAATTTTGTAGGATGTTGCATCTCTTTCTGTTATTTCTCTTTCCATTTAAGAGCATCAATTCTCGTTGCAACAGAGGACGGGTCTCTGTTACACTGACCCGAGGCAGAGCTGGAGGATGATTGGGGAAAGGGAAGTTCAGGGATCCCTGTTGAAGCTGCTGCCCCCGCGACCCGACTCCGGATAAGACGGATGGATGGAATTCTCGTTGCAATAATCTCATCTTCTTTTGGAAGATGCCTTCAGTCCTGCAGGAGCAGCAGGAGGTGAGAGATATAAGAGTGGGAGGGAGACGAGCTTGCAGTCGCACATTTAGCAAATATCCGCCTTCTAAAGCTACCTCTCAGGTCACCGGTCTCTCCTACCCATTCACAGAGATCATTTTGTATTTGTGGACATGCAGCAAATTGCATTTCTTTTCAAGCATTTCACTCCGACCCAGTTGCTCACCCTCAGTTATTAATAAACCTGCGATAAAAATCATTTAAAAACAAAGCTAAAATTATCCTGGATGATCCACATGCATTCAACCTCCAGGAATAATGTAATCTGACATTTTTTTGTGTGTTTTCAGAAGTAGTTCATCCACATTTTCAGCTAGGACTGCTAAAACATGGTAAAACTTTTCTAACTGTTCTAGTTCTACATTTTTGCACCTGTAGTTGAATTGACTGACAGCTTCTTCTGGTCAAACATGAACCAAACTTGCAGAAACATGACTTTCGCATCCACATTGTGGATCCTGACCCTGTTTATCTCGGCTCAGGATGAGCATGGGATACAGGAACTTGCTCAAGGACACTTGGGGAACAAACTGGCCTTTCAAGGAATTGAACTCCTTCTGAAATTAGCCAAGACAAAATAACACACCAAGGTCTTTCTCAGATGGGTATCCCTGAATGCATCTGGATGTCAAGGATGAGCAGCATGTTTTACAGATTACTATTATTTACACAATATAATACCTAGAGTCTTTGTGTGCTTTTGTCAATACCAAGTTAGCTTGACATTTCACAAAGCTGATAGTCTTTATTACAGAAAACTGAGTGAACAATCATGCCTCAACCCTATAAGTGCCTATAATCACTATTATACGTCTGTGTGATCCGGTGTGACAGAGATGGCTCACTTACAGTCATTATCCTGCAAAGGATTACGAGATCCAACTCCACAGCTCCCCTGAGCTTTAAGAGGCTTTGGAGTGTTCTTCACTCAACTGTTGTGGACTTCCTGGTCCTTGATTGAACTATTTAGGCTTATAGTTTCATTGTTGTCACAGCATTATTTTTGGAATTAACAAAAAAAGAAAATGCCCAGATCCAGATTGTTGAATTAAAATAAGCCTAAAATGAAGTCGGACTCCGGTGACAGTAGTTCTGTTCTTTCATTCCCTCCACAGCGAAGCAGAACCATCGAGTTTGGTCTAAATTCCAGGGTTAGTCGAAGTGACTTATCCTAGATGAGAAAATGAAAGGCTAACCGTGTACTAACAGAACATCTTTTCTGTTTTAACAGCAGCGTTGTGCTGGATGTGGCTGCCGGCTGTAATTAAAGAAATTGGCGCAACAATTTGGTTTTCATAACACTTCCCTTTTTCCCCGATGACTCCCGACGTTACCCGGCCAGACCACAGCTTCTCGTTCGCTTTCATTCTCTCAGTCAGAAAATGACCGTACTTTAAGGCATAAAAAAACAAAAGCAAATCTGATTCAAGATATTCTATTTTTTAAAGGAAAATATCCCTGAGGGTTAATTTATTATGCAATTATGCTACTTTTATTCTAATTTTACGCTGTTTTTCTCATTTAAAAGCTGATTGGTAAAAGATCCTGAGTCTCTCGCTGCTTGCTCCTTTTTGTTTTTTGATGAAATCGAACATTGAAAGTCTTCCCTGTACCTGTGTGTAAACTATCATCTTCTAAAGCAGCAGTCATTATTGATAAGTGCTTAACACCACAGGTGTTAAATCAATCCAGCGTGTCTCTCTGTGGGTTTTTTCCAATAAGAAGCAACAATCATCCCTGCAGACGGCGATGGAGGAGGACTCGTCCAATCAGTGTGAGGTTCACCTCGTCCCGGTTCCACATCATCACCTCCTCGCTCCCTCCACTGCGGCGTCCTGGTGGGCTCCGCCGTGTTGTTACGACACGCTGGGCCTTCTATTTCATTTGTACTGAGGTGGTGGGGGACATCTAGAGCTTTGATTCTCTGCCTGTGGTTATTTTTGGTCCAGCTATTGCCTCCATCTTTGCATTAAATACAACTATAAAAGCACACAGGTTGACAACACGAAGACGATGCAAGCTTTTGTGCACAGATTGATTGAACATTCCCGTTTACGAATCTGAAATTTTTCTATAAATATAAAAATTCTTATTTGGGAGGGTTGCAGATCTGACCCCAGATCTGTTGCAGGTCATCAAAGTTCCTTTAGATCAAACAAAGAGTCCTGGTGGGAGACATTTTCTACATAAAATAATCTTCCTTTGGACACATTATCTATCTGAGTGATGATGTGAAACTTATGAAAAGGAACTTTACTATCTACTGGTTGTTCTATAAACTATGACGGTTCATCACAGTTCTTAGGTTCATTGTACGTTTAATTTTAAATCTCAACGTGTAAAATATGTAGTTGCTAACGCTGTCAAATAATAAAGTGCAATAGAAGCACTGAGCATGAAATTGAGGTCCTCCACTGAACAATACGATTTGCATTTCAAGCACAGCACTCTGGTAAAGCACTCTCAAGACACTGCATGTTCTAATTTCGCTGACTCGTTGATTTACAATAATCTCTTAACACCTGAGAATGGATTCAGTAATGGACGTACTATGATTTATTCATACCAGTAATCTACCAACAGCTCGGCTCGTCGGCTAATGGCAACTGGCACATGGAGACGTTCCATTTGGTAACGTATGATTTTATGTCAGGTGGATTCTGATTGAAGATGACATCAACTTAGTGTAAAACTCTGCACAAACGTAATAAATAAAAATACAATCCTCCCATTGGACCGTTATGTGTGGGCGCCTTCTGCTCTTTCTCCACTTCTTTATTTCCATTAGTCTCTGTTTCATCCTTTGTCACTATTATTCTACTGTTGCATCTCCCTTTCACTCGTCACGATGCTCTTTAGAGCCTCCTGGTGCTCTTTATGGAGGCGACGCAGGTCAGGGGTATCACCGCCGCAGGAGCAAGGGAACATTAATGATTCCTGACCATTAACCTTACTTTGACGCCTCTCTCGCAGGGAACATTGCCAAATTAACGCCGGGATAAAACACTTTGTGTATCCCTATCATTCTGCTCGCCATCGTCTTTGTTTTTATATGTTTGGAAAGTGATTTTCCAACCTTTACAGGATTAACCCTACTCCGATCCGTCATATTCCCTCTCTTTCCCTTCCCCTGGACGAGAAAAAAAAAAAAAAAAGGATATAGAAGTGAAGTGAAAAGGAAGGGTGGAGAAAATGATCGTGTGCAGAGGATTATGGGATAAGTGGGGGGAAAAAGAAGGATGAGAATAGGTTAGATGACGGAGAGGAAAGATGGGAGGAGGACTGGCGCTTTCCCTTACAGACGACCTCGTGTCCAATGAGGCAGCGAATCCTGCCAGAACTTATCAGTTCAAAAGCCCAGAGCGAGAGAGAGGGAGAGGAGAGGGAGAGATACGGGAGACGAAGAAGCACTAATCTAGGGAGAAGCAACCAAACGCTGCAGAATATAGGCCAGTGGCCCATTTTTCATTGAGTAGAAAAGAAGATTTACTGTGTGTAAAAATAGTCTTGTTAATTTAAATATCGTCATCTTTTTTTTTTTTTTATTAACATGTCCAGTTATTGACAATTTCTTCTGACCACTTCTGTTCTCTTTTATTCTCCTGCTTTCCATCCTCAGTTCCTTCCTTTGTCATTTCATATAATGCATTTTTTTTTAAAAAGAATCTGCTAGGAAGATTTAACAAATAAATAGAATAAAAGCAAAAATAAATCATAACATAAAAATAAATTATTACCAGCTACGATGTTGGTGTGATTAAAAAAAAATAAAAACTTAGAAAAATTAGAAACTAATGGCAGTTTCCAGGGGAAATATTAAGAATGAGGCAAAAACAAATGCACAATTTACTCCTGGTTGAACCCTGAAAACAGTTTTTGACCCCTTTGAAACAATTTAATCCTTATTGTGCTTGGTGGGGGGGGGGGGGGGGGGGGGCAAAAGGCAGGATGGCAAAACTAGATTTTGGGTGTTTTTATGGACTTAAATTGACATGAAGAAAAAAAAAAAGGTGCTATGAACAAAAATCTCCACGGCAACAGTATAACACCATCTGCTGTAATATGACTAAAACAGATGCAGACTGTATCTTGTGCTCAGATTTTTTTATTTTTTTTGGGGGGGGGGGTATAAAAGTCTTCCACTATAAATCCTGTGCGGATACTGTTACCGTGCAACCGGGCTTGACTTCTATTCAGTCTGCAAAAGAAATCTGTAGAATCAATAACTTCATGACAGCCTTTGTCAATCACACAATCCAATGTTCAGTTTGATGGAAGCATGATGGTTTATCTGAAAGGACATCAGATAAAGGCACCAATTGATGAGAACTAATGATGAGCAATCAATACAACCGTAGGAGGGCAGTGAAGCGCCAAAGGCTTCCAGAACCACTAATACGGCCGTGGAAAGGAGAAGGTTAATGCTCCCCCAAACCATTTCTGGTGGTTTTGGTTTGTTTCATCCATAAGATGTCTAAAAAGATTCTATTTGTATTTGATTTATCACTTAAGAGTCTATTAATCCGGTGGCACGACTTTGTTTCAGAGATTTTCATCACTCTACCAAACAACTTCTTCCCTTTTCATGTTTTAAAATCCAAGGTCCTCACTTCAAGTCGCCGCCACCGACAGTATTCATCCCTCAAAATTGGGTTAACCGCTCTTTCCAAGGCGCACCTGCCATCCTAAAATCATTACATATAATATACCACTTCATGTGGCTCGTGTGCACAAGTGGTTGTATTGTGAATTTATACATCAGTTAATTACTTTACAATCCTTTATCGTTATGTAATATTAAACGGTTACAGCCGCTTGTGTGTGTTTTTCTGTTTACGTGTATTTTGGTGTGTTCCTCCCTCACAGTTTTCTTTAAGCTGTAGAGGAACACTGTGTGTTTGTGTGGGCCGAGCCAACAATCAATCCGCCCCAAGTGACACACAAACACAAAACACTCACACACACACACACACACACACTGTAGGGAGCGTGTGGATGTGTCGTGCATACAGATAGATAGCCTCGTGTTTTTTTGGCACAAGCTCATGTGAAGCTGGAGGGTGAAGGTCACCAAAGAAAGAGAGAAAAGCACCGCAGGGGACGATCGGTGACAATATTGAATTGTTTCACCGAGTGGAAAATAGTAAAAAAAAACAAAACAAAAACAAATATCACGACAATATGAGCGTGAAAGCATTCAAAAGAGTCCTGGTTTGTCAAAAATGACAAAACATGCACAAAAAAACCCCCTCATCTCATGTCTTTTTTCTGTGATTCATTACAAAATATGAAAATTTACAGTTAAAATTATACATTATCTTTGATTAATTTTGCTGCTATTTGAATCCAAGCTGCATTTTAGAGCTGCAGCAAGATTATCTTTGCTGGCTGTGTTTGACCAGCAGAGACTTTACTTCCTCACCGTCGCCATGGACAAACTTCCTGACTCCGGGTTTAGGCCAGCGGAAAAAACAGCAGCCGCCAAGGGAGGGAGAGACAGATGGAAGAATAGAGAGAGAGAGCAGGGGTGAGAGAGAGGGAGAGAAGAAAGGATGGAGGGAGGAAGATGGGCAGCTGGACTCAAACTAATCCCCTCTGCTTTGTGCAACGCGACCCTTTTCCTCATTCATAAAAAACACCATCACTATGGAGGATCCTCCAAACAAACAACACCGGCATTATGTTACTCTGACAGAACGTCTCAGTGTTCTTACTGTGAATAAAAACTGATTTATCAAACATGTGGGCAAACATTTTACACATTCAGTGCTTTTAGAGTGAGATTAGCCTTCATTTTGGATCTGTGTTTGGGTCGACTACTGAATTTTGGTCAATGCTACCTTATCCTTTAAGTGGATATCTGATTTCTGCAGTGCTCGAGGAAACAATTATAAATGCTTCACTGTCTTTATTGGAAATAGTTGTTAAGAGCATTCACAAAGAACTGAACAGTAGGCTGCCAAGTGCACAACCAAAACAATGGCATGAAAGACGCTAAAATGCTAAATGAGCTACAAAATCCTTATGAAAATTTTTTTTTTTTTAAATTCATCACTAAAAATATTGGAATATAAATTTATGCCTGTTTTTTTTTCTTGGTCAGAGAAAGATGACAACATCAGTAAGATAGTACTCAAGGGGTTATATTTACATAAACCTTCAAATGTAGTTTTTACTACTTTATAACTCTTACATATGTTTAGAAATGTTTATTTTTCAAAAACTGTGCAGCATAGTCCAAATTTTAAACATGTTTGCGGAATCAGACGGTAGATTAAAAAAGCTTTTATCCAGCATTCCTTCTGCAGTGGACAATCCTGCATTAAAATCATTCAAAATGACGCATTTACTTGCCTTTATAGCCTTTTGAATTACAGCTACGAGCACCCACTCATCTATTCAGGAGCAACAGCTAGCTAATACATTTATAGGGTAAATGCAATCGCTGACATGAATCCAGTTTAAACAGTTAATGAAATATTTATGTCCTACAATGGAGAGGAAGGACACCGGAAGCCACAGTTTGAGTCTAGATTCAGGTCTGCGTTTGGAATCAGCAACTAAAGAATCTTGTATTGATATAACCGTGCGTTGAATATTATTACGCCTTCATGATTTCCCTCATAAAAGCATTTTATGTTGCAGAACGATGAGGCTGGGATACCTCTACAGGTTTCTTTTTAATGCAAGCATAGCTGCAGGGGAAAATTGATGGTTACACATGCGTAACACATGTGCACGAGTGTGAGCGAGAGACGATCATCCCGTCACTGGAGCAGCCCTTCTGCTTAATCTAAATTCTAAATGGCAAATGCTTCATAGTGGCTGCAGGAAAAAGACCAGATGGCTATGACTAAAACCAGAGAAAGAGAGAGAGAGAGATGCCAGATGTGATGTGGAGAGATTTAGAAAGAAATGCTGGCGGTGTGATATAAGAGAAAAAAACCTCATCTAGCGACTAGAATGAGGTAAATGTTATAGTGTGTGGAGATGCAATCCTTTGTACTTCATGTAATCAAAATGGAAATCTTGTTAATTCTCAGCCAAACTTCAGGATTCGGTGACCCATGGCAACGATGCTGCCACGCATTCCCAACATCGCCGAGCGTCGAACTAGGATTAATTCCCTAATCCATTAAAATCCCCGCTTCCATCTGCTTAATCTACCGTAAGGAAATCAGTAACCTTCAGCACCTGATAAGTCATCAGTCTGGTTTTTTTTTTTTTTAACTCCATGCATCTTTACGCTGTGGCTGCCATCGGTGACGTCAGCACCTTTATTTCATGATGATCCTGCAGCCGGTGGCCACAGCCATCCGAACGAGAAAACGGCCTCTGAATGTCAGGATTGATGACAAAGCGTTGCATCATGCAGGATTCTGCTGTGAGTCGCTGCTCGCAGGTCTCCTGCGGTTGATTAAGTGTTTCTTTTTTGAGTCATATGATGATGCAACAACAGAGGAGATATTTCCTGATTGTCCTCCTCCTGTAAACCGCTGTGTCTGGAGCTAAAGATGTTAGACAGCATCCAAGTGTTACAGAACAAAGAAGATCTTGTTTATTTTTGTTGAGCCAGTCACGAAATAGACCGGAAACCATGTCAACTCCATGTCTTACATGATTACATGGATATTTTAAAAAGGTACAGTTTTCATTGGGACGCAACAGACGAGTCCAATTCCATCTAGACTCTTCCATCATTCTGCACAAAGCAGCAGAATGATGGGGGGAAAAAAATCATGGAAATGTATTTGTGTCGTCAATGCTTCATTAGTGTTTGGGCTTTATGGAAGATAAAAATATCTTTGCGCCTCTGGGAGGAGAGACGGAGAGGAAGGGAGGAGGTGTGGGGGTTGGGGGGGGGGGATGAAACAAGGATGTGAGAGAGTTTTTATTTTTTTGTCGGGAACGTGCACGTGTTTCTGGGCTGTTTGCACGCTTGTGCAGGAGCCAGACGGGCGACAGCGACATCATTTCGGCGCGAAAAACTTCCAGGCAAAATATGACTTAAGGTGCAAATGATGAGCTGACATCAGCTGCTCCAGACATCCTGCTGTGAAGTCAAAAATACATCCGGATCCTCATCTCAGCATCCTTCACTTCTGCTCTGGCATCAAAAAACACACCTCAGAGTTTTGCTGCAGTGTTTGAAAGAGAGTGACATTTTATTTTAACATATTCACATATGGATCCAAACCTGAACGCACACGCACACGCACACACACACAAGCACGCACACACACACACGCACACACAGATTGCTAGCTGTAAGCCAAGCCTGCTGTAAACAGGTTTTTAACACCTGGTTGTGCTATTTTGCAAATAATCCTTAAAATTTGGAGGGCTTTATGAAAAGTTCTACCACAAAAAAAAAAATCTAAAGAAATGGAAATATGCATGAAAATATATAAGAATAAACAACTTGTAATTAAACGTTTTTATAAAAGAATACGATCTGTAAGAAGAGTCTACATCAGGACTGGAGATTATTAGAATGTCTTTCCTGACTGTAAATAATAAAATACAATAGAGACAAAGGAAGCCATATTGAACTAAAGATGTTTTAAAAGAAGTTAAAGTAAAGTAAAAAAAAATACATTAAAACAACTCAAATATAGTGAGATAATAGAAAGCAAAGTTAAAAATGTGTATTTCAAGATGCCTCATGGACGAGATGATGTTGCTGATTGGACGATTAACGTCATATGACTGTTGTTGGGGTTACAGGAGCATCAAAAGAGGAGCTTGTGTCAAAAACATATATTTAATAATATATGTTTAAATATTTAAAAGAATACTGTATTGGAAAAAAACACAACAACTCGATTTTCTGTCTGTTTCTGAAAACAAAAACAACAAATCAACAGATAAGTGTGAGTGTTTTCAGGATTTGGTTGGCAGTCGTGTTAAATATTTTGTCACTATCCCGGGAAAACATGTTCCTGACACCTTGTTTTCAGTTTATGACCATTTTGTTAAAACGGTTCATCAAGTTTAACGAGTGGAGAGATTTTTATCGACTCACAACGGAGCGTTTTAATGTGGGATAATGTGGGATATATTTTCACTGGACAGCAGTGACTTGTAGTTATGTGGTTTGACGAAAAACATAAAATGATCTGGAACGTCCGTGTCGCACATGGATTCAGAAAACAGATGAAGTACTCAAGAATTTGTTTAGACAAAGAAACGCTGTGTGATGAGAAAAGCAATCAGATGATCTCTCTCATGATCAACTGATGATGAAATTGGTTGCACAAAAGCAGGGAATTTAAAAAAAAAAGATGTGCAGGGAAAGAGCCTGAGGGAGAGGAGGAGGAGGAGGAGGAGGAAGAAAAGGATGGAGGGTGTGAACCAGGGATGAAGCGACTTGAGACCCGTGACGTTCGAGTTTCTTCACGAGTCGTCTCCTGATGAAAAGACGAATGCCAGATGGCAAAAACCGTCCCTCTAATGGCGCCTCGTTTTCCTGGGGTGGAGGATGGGGGGGGGCATGAAGTTCACATGACGCGTCATTTGAGGAGTGAAGAGGTGAAGAGAACAACTATATTACTGATCTGACATTTGAAGAGGGAGCAGCAGAATTTACTTTTAAATTACTTCATCATGTGAAGCCTGTAGTAGACATATACTGAGCTGTGGCATCGCCATAGTAGGATTCAGAAATTTGCACCCAGGTTAGCATTCGCACCTGTTAGTAGTTGTTATTTTCAGCTACTTATCTGCTGTTTGTGACTTTATTTTTAGCACAAAGAAAACAAACTGATGCTTTTTTTTTTTTTCTCAATCATTTGCAAAAAGCAGGAAAATGAATGGACTTTCATGTAAAGCTGTTAGAAAGCGCGATCGTCTTTCAACTGTCTATTTCCAGAAGTCTTTCAAGGTGGCATGAGAAGCACGTCTCATTTTAATTCTCACCTCCCCACAGTTTCCAACACCCTTTCTTCACTTTCCAGCCCCTTATGTCTCGTTCCTGAAGTTTCTACACCTTAATAACGCCTTCACCACTTCAGCACTATCCTCCCTTTTATCACTTTCCTCTTTTACCCCAATCGAACTGCTCGTACAAGCTCACACACTCTATTTTTTCTTTTGAGTCTTCCAACATTTTGCATTCTTTTGTGTTCAAGGTCGATCTTTAGCGCTTTTAAAAATCTTGACATCTTTCCTTTGAATCTCTTTTCGGAATTCAAAGTGATGTCAGTAAAGCTCTCAGAGATGACCTTGCTATTATTTTGGTCTAAATGTGGATCAAACCTTGATGTTTTCTATTTTCAGAGTCACATCTTTATTGTGCTTCAAAAATGAAAAATGTCAGCAGAAAGCATTGACAAACTTTTTCTCCATCAGTCTGAATTTTCAGCAGATTTTTTCCCCTATTTGGATCAAGGTTAAGATGGTTCACTTTATCTGCATAGATTCAACATTAACAGGAATCATTTTTTAAAATTTTTAAAAAAGAGTTCCAGTTTGCATTCCCTTTTTGTGCACCAATCGTGTCTTTTGCACCAAAACTGGGCTTCAATTGTCCCATAGGGACAAATAAACTTTTTTTAATTGAATTGAACATGCTCCAGATTGTGTTAAATCTGCCTCACACGTTTAAACGTCGCGCCGGTCGGCCGATGCACGGCTAAAAGTTTGCATTTGCTGTTTGGAATGCGGCAAAACATCATCGTCGTGTGAATAAAATGCAAAATAGACACGCAGGTTTTCCAACATCTATCTTCATCGTTCACATTCCTGCACGTTGTAGGTGTATTTGTATGTTCTCCAGCGTGCATCTGAATTTGACAGACACCTACTCAAACCCACGTTCTCACCCTTTACTGGCTGCTATCATCGTGTTTAACATCGTGCCTTCTGCAAAGATGTTCCTGCCCCCCCGTTGCTGCCCTGTGGTATTTTACGAGTGTGTATTGTCCCCGAGACTCTGGGTTTGTTTCGGCCTGTCGATCACGGCACAGCAGCTGCTGTTTCATCCGTCAGGGAGGAGATGGAACTGGTGGAATGTGACATTAAGTCAAGAGCTATACTTAAGTGCAAATGCAAGGGAATGGACTTTCAGGGGTTTTTAGCTATCAGATATTTTTCATGCATCTTTTTTTGTTTCCACACCTAACATCCATTTCAAGAGAAAAAAACTTCAACATTTTGAGGATATTTCAATTTAACTCAGTTCACGCGATGCATGTATGCAGATGATGATGTAATGTAAAGAGTTGAAACAGAAGGACTCAGCCCGGATGTCGTTATTCTCCACACTGATAATGGGGTTTATCCCGCTGTAATGCACTGACGCTGGCTCCGGTCCAGATGGAGAGGCAGCAAGGAAAAGGAACAGGATGCTGTAACTTCTCCCTCACACAGTGGACAAGAGCCACAGCTGCAGAGACACACACTCGAACACACACACACACACACACATACACAAGAGATGAACATAGCCAAATCAACCCACGCCTGCATCAACCCACATGAACGCTCGCCATCGCAACAGCAACAACAAAAAAACCCCAGACACAATCGACATGTTTTCCTGCAACACAGAAAACACTCGCAGCGCAGTTTCACGCCTTCATCACAGAAACACGACAAAACGTCACACGATTGCACAAATACAGTATGTCAAGCTGCAATCAGGCTGTGAAGAGTATCTTGGTTTACAAGGCTTATTTTATTCTGACAAACACACACCTACACACACACACACACACGGACCTTTGGCTGGCTCCTAGGATGCAGATAATGACGGCATTAAATCATGATATGTACACAACAGCAGCCTGTTCTCACTCCGGTAGATCGATAGCAGAAGCCTCGTCGGACCGGAGGCGGCGTTCTAACGCGGTTGAGATGAAGAGAGAGAGATGGATCCAGGTTAGGCTGGGGGATGGATGGCTGAAGAAGAGCTTTCTATCCTTTGTAATAGTGCCTGTTAGATTCTGGTGGTGATCAGGCTCTAAAAACTGAACGCACAGATTTCTGGGTAGTGACATCATGATGGTTGCTTTGCTGTCTGGTTTGCGCTGTCTGAGTCCAGTTAGTAAAAGTTTTTGAGATTTAAGCAGCAAATATCTTACATTAGTACAAAAAAGGGTTATTTTGTCATTGAAGAAACTTGTGTCTTTGTCTGTGAAATATTTTAAATGAAGAATTAAGAATCGACTGTCAGCAATTTGGAGAAAGATAGAAAGGACGTGGGCAGAGATAACATCCACACCCTGAGCTGTAATCGACTGGAGCTGCCAGTGGAAGCACAAAAGATGCTGCAGAGATGAACCCCGAGACAAAAAAATGGGGAGAAGGAGGAGGGTGGGGGGGTGGCACAAGAAATAGGGAGGGAAAGGAGAGGGGAAAAATGTATGGATGAAAGACAGGAGGGGAAGGAGGATGAAGGAAAGGAAGAGGAAGGAGAGGGACAATTCAGGGCGGGGTAAGGCTGAGTCATCATGGTTACAGCCATCATCTGAGCCTGGGACACACACACACACACACACACACACACACACACACACACACACACACACACACTAAAAACAAGCTTTACTGACCGATTTCCCCTTCTGTTTCACTAACGGGGACCTGAAGTCAAATGGGGGGTTGTGGGAAAGGCCCGTCTGGATCTGAGCTACTGACCCCATTCTGACACACACACACACACACACACACACACACACACACACACACACACACACACACACACACACACACACACACACACACACACACACACACACACACTTCCTCCATCCTTTGCCTCTCTTCCTCTCTCGCTCTCCCTGCATCTCTCCATCGTTCCTCCAGCAGTGGAGGAAGACGGGGGCAATTCAGATGGAATGAACCTCCGTTGATCACCCTGCACTGGGGGGACGTTAAGACATCCAGTCGGAGCGATTTACCCACCCGGCCTCCATCGTCTCCTCTCATCGCGGCTCCATTACGCGGTTTCTATATTAACACCACCGCCAATGGACTCACTGCAGGAGACGATGGTCCATCCTGCTATTTCTCCTCCACATTAGAGCGGCAATAATTCACCGTTAAATGTTCCCGTCGGCGAAGCCGGACTATAGGGACGATTATGACCATGTTGCTCTAAAAAAAAAAAAAACCTGTAGAGGAGTTGCTTCTTATTAAGTTTAACAAGATTAAACAAACAGACTCACGTTTGGCAGGTAGAATATTTTTTTTGTTTAATTATTCTAAAACAAAAAGCACAGCTGAAGTCGATGTAAATGTCATCAGGCCTGGAGGTGTTTGGTCATAAATCAACTGAAATTTGGATCTGAAAAGATGCTGTTTTACACATTAAAATATGTTCTGTTCTTAAATTACTTTAAGAGCTGAAAGAAGTTGAAAAAAATATTCACATGTATGACTGTAAATTGTTTGGAAACCATCATCCTTCAAACACACAGTCATAATAATGTCATATAAAGAGCAGATACGCTGCCATCACGGCACAATGAGAACAAACTCAGGGATATTGCTTTTTCACAATATAATTAAAATGGATTATGAACTAAATAGGACTTATTATGGGAGTAGCAGGAGAAGAAACATCATTACTGCTAATTGGTTTCAGTTTGTGGCTCCGTCTCCTTTACAACACTCATCGGTACGTCTGGAGTGTAACTTTCATCACTCGGATTGCTCTGATTCAATTACAGCTCCTGTCAGGCAGCTGCTAACGTTCACAACACGTCCTTGTTGTTCTCCTAATGTGACACCGGATGCTCCATGAAGTCGTTAAAAAGGAACACGAGCGGCGATGCTTAAGGAGAATCAGGTTTTTCTGTCTGCCCAAGCTCCGTCTAGAATCCCAACAGATGTCGTCTGACAGATAGTAACACTGGTACACACACACACACACACACACACACACACACACACACACACACACACACACACACACACACACACACACACAGGAGGGTGTGATTTGGTTTGTCTACTTAAATATTGAGTTAATACTGCTTTTGTGCAACGTAACACATCAAGAGGTCAGCTGGAGCAAAAGATCACATTATAAACCGATTCCCCGACATTTGAACTCGGTCTTGAACTGACATTAGCTTTCTGGATGATGAGCTAACTTCTTATTTTTATTAACCTACTATTGGTTATTTGTCTCAAGTTAACGTTCCATTTCAGACTTTTAGACTTTATTGGCCACTAATAGTCGAGTAAAATTAAAAAAAAAGAAACTTTTGCAAAAAAATAAATAAAATAAATTAAAAAATGCTGCAATAGCAAATTCTTCCTTACATTTAACAATGGTTATGGATTCAGTTTCCGTTTTCTTACATCTATTTCGTTCATGTTCGTGAATCTTTTCTTAAAAAATACAAATAGGTACAAAAGCAAGTTTGTGAAGTTGTGAAAAACTCTCTGCCCACATGTTGTGATGTATTTATTAGCTTCACAGACCTGCTGTCTCTGCTTCTGATGTGTTTTATTTACAGTTATCAAACATTAAATAAGTTACAGACCCCCGTGATGTACTGGCGATGCGTCCAGGGTGTACCCCGTCTTTCGCCCATTACCAGCTGGGATAACCTCCACCAACACCCGTGGAAAAGGGACTGCAGACGTTTATGGTCGTCCAGTCTTCAATAAAATGGATGGATAATCTGCAATACGTGACTGAATGCAATGCAATACAACGAAAATAAACCTTGGTTCTGAATCTGAATCTTGTTTTTTTTACCTCTTATCTCTTGTAAAAAGGTTAATGGGGAAAAAAAATTAAAGGCTGACACAAAGTAATGTTCATTACTGTAAATAATAAATGCGCCTTTCAAACCACGCTGCACTCAAAAAGCAATGTCATTAAGGAAAATGAAGGACACACGCTTAAGAGGATGTTACCCATTAAGATGAATTTCATATGAATAAAAAAAAAAAAAAGCAAAAGTAATTTAACTCCATGCAAACACTTAAATCAAACAATGACAAAGGCAGATGTGACTTGTTGCACATCGTAGGTTTAGCCTGTCTAACAACCCAGACAAGGTTTCACATTAAAGCTTCTGTGGCCTTTGTGCAACGGTACAATGCATTTGTGCAAGCTGCAACACCTCGAGCAGAAGGTGGGTGCACGGGTCCCCAGAGGGTTACGTAAACAGCATCAGCAAAGCGAGTGTGATGCCTGCATCACATTTTATCAGTCTGAGCTGAAGCGGAGAGAGGAGGTGCGTGTTGTGTGGTCGTGTGCATGGAGACGATGAATTTTTTATTTCTGTGGCAGGAAGGTTAACTGGATTCCCAGGGCTTTTTTTTTCTTTTTTTCCAACCGCACATATAGCATGTAAACATTCCACATACTCCCGCTATACGATGGGTTTGGAGATAATAGCACCATGATGCATTACGGGCTTCAGCAAATGAGTTCAGGAATGAATGGATGCTCATAACTCAACAGTAACTGCTGTATAAAAATAAATTTAAAGTTAAAGCAACATGCATTTCACCAAAACTCTGCCAGTAAACAGTTTTTCGTAAAATGCATAAGGACTAAATAGGACTAAAAAGACGACTGTGAATCACCTCAGCAACACAAAGTGTCTCATCAAAACATTAATGGCTCATCAGTGTGACTGTTATAAACTCAGACTGTCCACCCACAACACAATCATCTCCATCAGACACACAAATATCCTCATCATCCAAAGTGCAGATGAAGAAACACCAGATTGCCTCCAGGGAGGGCTCGCTGCTCTACAAGTCCTTGTGTGTCGCATGACAACAACAAAAACTCTTGAAAGTTATCCTTTTTTTTAATTAAAAAAAAAAAAAAGCTGCCAAACAGCAAATTTCTGAACAGAACAATCTACAAAATTCATCATGATTTACAGCATCTAAAATTTTTCTTAATATTACAGCTTCATGTTTTATTTTAGCGGGACATGATGGAATATTTTCATCCCTAGAAACAAACAAAAGATAAACAACAAAATAATTAAAATTACTTTAGAATGCGTTTGAAGGTTCTGACTTTCTTTTCTTTGCAAAGTTTAGATACTTTGTCTCTGTGGCGCAATCGGTTAGCGCGTTCAGCTGTTAACCGAAAGGTTGGTGGTTCAAACCCACCCAGGGACGTAATGATTTGAAACTTCCCCCACTGTGGGACTAATAAAGGAATACCTTATTGCTATTGCCTCGTCTACAAGAAAGTTGATGGTTGGATAGCCTTTTCAACAAATTATGTCCGATATTCCACCAAGCACATGAATGCATCACAAAGGTTGACCTAAATGTAAAGAACAGATGACATCTGTGTGTGTTCAAACACACATTTACACTAATGTTCACACTGAAAAACAAGGTTGGAAAACAATTGGACGCAGGGAATAGTGTAACATCTGAAACACACACACATAAACACGCACACACACACACACACACACACATGCGCTGCAGAACTGTGTTTACCACCCTCCCCTTCTGCTTCAATCGAATCAACTCTTCATCAAATCCAATCAGACCCACTGAGGCATTTCATTTGGAGTCAGGCGGCTGAGTAGATTATGCACACGTACATAGGGGAATAAAACCAAATGTACGTGTTTGTGTGTGTGTGCGTGCGTGCGTGTCCACGAAAAAGGAAGTAAATATGTGTGTGTTCACATCCACGTGTTTGTGCATGTGTGCGCTGCAGCCCATCTGCACCGCTGCTGCATGTGTGTGAGGATTAGTTCATGCATTATTCTGGTCACTGTGAGTCGCTGCCAGTCAGACAGATCAGGCTTTTCAAACACTCGCACAGCTGCGTCAAGGCAGGCGACACCCGGCCGTTATACTCCTCCATCCATATGGACATTAGAATTCCCCAAAACTCACAGAGCCATTGATGCATTGCTTTATTCAGCTCCAGGGAGGAGTTCTGCAAACTCTGCATCAACTTGTGTTTGCTTGGATGCAATGACAACAGTGGGGATCTGTCAACAGGGGGAAAAGCAGGTTCTTGTTGGGGTAGACATTGTTTTTTTTTAATACAATGTGGAATTATAATGTCTCCTTCCAGATGTTGATTGAGTAAAAAAAAGCCTGACCTTGGTCATGCACACAATTATAAATAAATTCTGATTAAAAACTGTGACTTGCTGCTCATTTTCCAGCATGAAAGAACATTTTTGATGCAAATTTTTACGAAATGGCATCAACTTAATCAGGTTAACAGATAACTCTGAAAGGAGATATTGCATATTCACGCAACGATGGGTTCTAGGTGGAGGTGGGTATTCTATGTATATTGGTAGCATATATAGAATAAAAGAAATCTGTGACAGGGAATAAAATCTGATTGGAACAACAGGCTTCCCCTTTTACGGCACCACTTCCTGTTTGGCATCCAGCGCTCCAGCTATGTGCAAAACAATAAACGGTGTTTGTTGCAGATATTTTCAAACTAGGGGGCGTATGCTTTTGGTTCTGGTTTCTGTCGCAGACCAGAAATGCCCCTTCCTGTTGGCACTTCCTGTGACCCCAGCAGCTGCGTCAAAAGCAACAAGTCAAGTTTCCTTTCACCTCAAATACAAGTGTGAGCGTTTAACAGCTGTCTCTATCGGAATGTTTGAAGCTCGATCAACAAACGTGCGAGAATCGAGATTCCTGAGTAGTCCAATAATAAAAATTTAATAGTAATATTGTCACTAAAATATACACACATTCAAGTTTGAAAAGAAAAGTAATATCAGGAAAGAATCTCAGATTAAGGTTTTAAGAATGGGTTTAAACAGATCGCTGACTCAGCCAAGCTGATTTCCTCCGACAGATTGATCCAGATCATCGGGATCCCCGACTGCAAACACCCCAAGATCAGATATACACCCGGGAGGGAGGCCATGAAGGAAGGGCCTTAGAAGTAATCCGGGTGCGAGGAGCGACGTGATCACATCGTTTGGTTTGTGTTAAAATCCTACCAGCTGGATGATCTGGAGTCAGACAGTTTTCTATTTGTTCGGCTTAAAATCTCGGTCCAACAATCTGAGCGTGAAGACATGACAAGAACGTAAAATGATCTCAAATTCAAATATTTCTATGTCGATTAAAAACAAGTTTCATCTCAAGCTGATCCGAGCCGCGTTCGCTGTCAAACCAGACGCCAAATGTCTTTGCAACAGATTTAATGTTAGTTAATGGGGACTCAGCAGATGGTGAAAGTTTATGTCCCCTTTGATAGGGGCATAAAAAGCTGAAAAAAAGCTCAGGGGGCTTCTTACCTGATGATTCATTAACCAGGTGGCAGCCTATTAAAACGACTTCTATGAAACTGATGTTCTCTCCATCATTTTAAGTTTTTTTTTTTTTTGTTTTAACACGTCTTGTCGATCTGCAACTAAAACATTTTCCTGACTGGACAGAAAACGTCACTATTTACACGAGTTCTGGATGTTGGCGCTGACCTAAACTTGACCAAGGCAAACAAGGCAAACAAACGTGCAGCAGGGGCAGACGAGAGCAGACGAGGGCGCCGCTGAAGGAAGGGATCCTCTCCTGAAAAATCTGCTTCCACGATGGCGAAGCTTCTGCTTTGGGACCTGATGTGATTTTAATCACTCTGTCTGCCGACGTCGGATTAGCGCCAACGCTATAGTCTTTATTAAACTGAGGCTTGTCCAACAAGTGGATCTTTAAAAATAGATGAAAAACACTTCATTTGGGCGACACTTTACCTGTTTAAAAACCCAAATCACACAAAAAGTTGATCTTATTTAGCGTTAACGCTTATCAAAATGAATCCCGCCATCTTCTGATATCTCCTTTAGCGCCCCCACAAGATCGATCCTTCTATCTCTCCTTCATTTTATCAGTTTTTATGTGGATGCTAACCACACAGATCGTCCAAATGTTGATGAGTCCAGAATCATCTGTTCACAGTTTCAATTCCTCATTCTCACCAGATTTGCAGACGTGACGCGACCGACGCCAGACTTCATTCTGAGTAAAATTGAGTGCATTTATAGTGCAGACACGCTCTTCCTTTCAAGCTAATAATAATAACTTCCCCATGTGAGATTCTTTCTGTTCTTTAATCTGCATGTTGTGTAAATCCAGCCTGACGTCGCTCAGGTTCCACCACTTTAACACCCGTCCTCCCGAAAAACTGTGTTTGACTCAGAGCCTGTAAACACTCAACCACAAACATTCCCCTGGCGGCGGTGGAGGGTCAACCGACACCACAGACACACACACACACACACACACACACACACACACACAGGGAGGAAGTGAACCCTGGAAAGGAAGTGCATTTTGGGGGTTTTTTGCATTGCATTTTTTTTATTTTTAAATTTCCCCCATCTGAGAAAGACAGATCAAAATGTATCAGAGAGCAGAGCGGCTCCCAAAAGCTGAGTCAGGGCACACACACACACACACACACACACACACACACACACACACACACACACACACACACACACACACACACACACACACACACACACACACACACACACACACACACACACACACACACACACACACACACACACACACACTGTTTTAATGAAGGACTCTCATGCGTTTGCTGCACTGGGATGGTTTAGCCTCTCATAAAAAATGCACACTGGAATGAATGGAATGGAGCCTCGGAGGAAATGAACCAACAGCTGTGCAGAATCACAAACTGAGAATTGTTCGTGTACAGTATGTGGATGTGCTGAATGTGTGTGTCACATGGTGTCTGGATACAAAAAGAGCATTGGCTAAATTTGCAGCTCAGTTTCCCCTCTGGACCTAATATTTTATTCATTATTTTATGAAATAAAACATTCTGGATCGCTCGACTCGGAGCCTTACTTGAGTCCCAGAATCTGACATGAACTATATCTAACGGGGCTTTAATCACCCAAGTTTTTGTCCATGCTTTGGAGAAATGATCAATGCAGTTCAAAGCAAGTCTTGTCATTACTTCCAGCGGAACGGTTTGGAATAAGAAATCAGTGAGTAAATAAGATCTACAGTTTCAAGCTAACAATGTCAAGCCAGTTTCTAGCTGAGACCTCAGTGTTGCGTCTTTTAAAAATGCCTGAAATAATTTAATGAATCTTTGCGACTTGAAGGAGTACAATATCAAGATGATGATCATGATCGACCACCAAAATCTACCAAACTGTTACATCATCATTTGTCTGGAACTTTTTTGACTAATCCTGCTCACAGACAAACTAACGTCTGTAACAGGATCATCGGCTCGGTGGAGATAATAATCTTCCAAATAATACTATAAATAAAAAAGACAAAGTTATGCAATGCCAAAGATAATAAAACATGAAAAAAGTCACAATCATAACGGCTTCACATTGGATGTATTGTTTGAACAGTAGCTTCTATGCATTTAATCATACTTTAGGCAAAATAAAAGCTATAGAAGTTCCCTCTATTACATAAGATGCTAGACATAGACTGTGCAGCTGCATTAGGTGACATAAACCAGTCATAGGTGACAGACGAGCAGCCAGCATCCGTCTGCCCAGCAGATATGCACTTCTTTCATGACAACAGACACATCCATTCATAAAAGACCAGCCTTCCTACACACACACACACACACACACACACACACACACACACACACACACACACACACACACACACACACACACACACACACACACACACACACACACACACACACACACACACACACACACACACACACCAGGGACAGCAGTCACAGGTGGGCACCAGAGTGGAGCATAACTGGATTTTAAAGGTCCAAAAGAACCTCAGGGTTCCACCTCATGTTAATAAATTAAGTAAAAAATTGAGTAACTCATCACATTCAACAGGAGGTGATTATAGAGTCTCTGCACGACTGTTGGTCTATAAAATAATGAAAAGGACACCGGACACCTGAAACCAGTCGCTCCAAAACCAGCACAATTAGTTTAATCAAAGGTGCGTTTGGGTCCTTCGGGAAAACGGAACGCCGGGTTCCGGACCCAAGACGTGTTAATTGAAACAACAACATTACGTCACAACCGTTTCAAATTCAAAATACCTTTATTTTAACTTTAAAAAAAATTTTTTTTAGCGTACGCACCATGAATGCCACATTAAAAAAAATAAAATAAAGAACTTTAATCTCCCTTTTATGCCACGACTGAGCCGGAAAATGTGATTTTCCATGCGGTGTGTGAAGGAGGCGCCTTTTGTAACGGTAAGCGAGGGGAGGACCGGAGGAGGCTGCGGTCCGGTCCACGAACGACACCCCGGAGATTTGAAGCATATAAACAGACACACTCACCCCAGGGGCAGCAGCAGCAGCAGCAGCAGCAGGGGGTCGGCTACAGATGCGGAGGAGAGATGCGGGAGTGTGCGTGAAGATGATCCCCGGTTGTCACAGAGAGCGGCTCCGTGGGAATTTAATGTCGGCCTATGAGAGAAGAGGACAGGCGCGCCGTGGGTATATATATTAAAAAAAAAAAAAAAAAAAGTCCACTCCGTCCGGTTCCGTTCACTTTCGTCTCAAGTCGTTCAGTGATGGGGGGGGGGGGGCACCGAGGCGGTCAGATGGACACCAGGACGCGAGTGGGTTCGACTGTCAGTCAGCGTTTGGGAAGATTGAATTCAGGAATGCCGGAATTCGGACGGTCGTGACTCCGGTTTCTGTGCGCCTTCTTCGGTGCCCGCTGCTCTGTCACCGGCGGCTGAAGCGTGGAAACGCCTTTTCCTCTCTCTCCCTCTCTTTCTCGCTCTCCCTCGGTCACGGTTAAAGTCTGTTTCGGGCGGAGATCGCCTCTCATGACAGATGTCTCACTCTGTCAATTAACCGATCGCTTAAATTTCATCCGTTCACAATTAGAGACACCAAATTGATGGTTTGAGCTCCACATCTGTATATTACTGTTATTTTGTCGCGTCACTATGGTGGATTTAGACAAATGTAAACATTCTGGCTCCGGATTTACTCAATCACTTGGTCCAGATCACAATTGAATGTGTGGTTGATCATTTTTATGTAATTTCAACTATAAAATACTTTTTTTTTTTAAAACAAAAATTAAATGCCCATGACTTTATGAAAATTAGAGATGAACAAGAACACATATTAATTATAGATATACTCTTAAAAAAACACACAAACATGACAACTATTCATTATGAAGAGTTTCATGATTTTACACATTTGCTCCTCGAAAAAAACGACAGAGGGAGACCTCTTTATATTCCCTCTCTTGATTCTACATTCCCTCGGACTCTGACACACACACACACACACACACACACACACACACACACACACACACGCACATTTTTCAAAGCTGATGTCACTGTGCTATGCAGTCCACTAAACCATCCTTGTTTCGTCCTCTCCATCACAACACACACACACACACACACACACACACACCAGAAGTTGTCCAGCTGTGCAACATGTGGAATCTATGCAGCTTCATATCTGAGCTCCTAACCTTCATACTGTCGTTACCTGCATGAGGAACCTGAAGCGCAGCTCTTATGATTTGCAAACTAAACACACAAGCCTGAATATTTCATCTAGAATCATCCTACATCTCCCAGAATGCCACTAATCAATGTCCAGAAAAGACACTTGTAGGTCTGTGGTTTTAAGAGCCAGCGGATGAAGTGAGTCTTTCTAGGAAATGAAAATGAAGACGGAATGTGATCAAACTACTCATCTTGCTGCTTTGCATAGAGCTACTATAAATCCCTTTTATTGAATAGACGGAGAAAGAAATGGTTCCGTCTGCAGCTACACAAATTCTACTAATGCTTTCATACAGACTGAGGTTTGTGTGTGTGTGTGTGTGTGTGTGTGTGTCTTTTTGCATGAATCACACAACAGATCTAAGGCAGTCTCCTCGTCCTTTATGGCGTGCCACTGTCTTTTGACAGGGGATGTGATGCTCGTGCTTCTTAACCAAAACCATCCAAAAGCTATTTTTCTTTTTGCGTTGCGCGTCTCATGACCGCACGTCGTCCAAATCGTCCTTCCCCTCCTCATCGGAAGGAAGAGTGGCGACTTTGTAGTCGTTCTGTAACTCATCATGAGACTAATCTCCAAATCTCAGAAAATGAATTTGCCTTTTGTCATCATGTGCATGACCCTTGGGACGAGGATGGAAACCCCCACCCCCCCACTACCATGCAACATGTCCAACCCATTTGATTTGTTTGAGGAAGAACATGTGATTATATTTAGAACATTAACTTCATTTAATATGTGGACCCAGAAAACATGTGACATGTTTGTTTCGGGTCACATGACTGCTAGAAAATCACTAATACCATTGATACCATGGAGACGAAACTTGCATAAAAGTATTGGATGTCTTTTTTAGTTTGTGTTGAGTGTTTGCAGCCAGAGGAGGTGGACGTTCTCTCTCTCTCTCTCACACACCCACACAAGCAAGCAAGTATGAGTTTGGGTTTTAAAGGAAATTTTAATACAAATCTATAAATATATTCTCTAACTGTGTGAATGTGGCTATGAGTGTGTCTTTGGGGAAGTTGTTGCGTCTCTACAAAAAGCCGGATCGCCGGAGGAGAAGAAAGACCAGCAAGAAAGGAAGTTCTCCCAAACACAAGCCGGAGGATTCAGCTGCAGAGAATGGAAGGAAGTAGGGAAGGATGGAGGGAACAGGAAGGCAAATAAATAGACAAAGAGAGGGTGAGGGAAGAAAAGCATGAAAAATAGAGGGGTGACAGGAGGCATATGAGCAGAGAGAGAGAGAGAGAGGCAGCGGTGCCGCTCTGTGTCAATGTGCTTTTTTTGAAAGGGATGAGTCAGTGGAAAAGGAAACAATGAAAGTGCAGAGTCACTGCAGACCTTCATTCCCGTATTATTCTGCTGCTCCTCGTGTCTCCACCTCGCCGGTCATAGTTAGGATGAGTAAATACTAGAGGGAGCCAGTTGACATATAAATGAATTCAAATCAGAGCAGAATTCAGGACGTCTTCCGCTGGAACTCAAGTGACTTGTTACGCTGATGACGTTTTTAGTCATCATCTGCAATGTTTAACTTTGTTTTCCATTTGTTTTCCTATCTCTGTATGTGCCTGAAATGCTCTAAGAAACTGTTAAATTAATGCTTTGAATGACCCGTGACCCGCTAGATGGGAAAAAGTGGCTGTGGAGGTGGATGGATAGTCTGCTGTTTTTAACTCTTTCACCGATTTTACACCGTCTTCATCTTTGGATAAGGATTGCTTAGCCGTGGTCTGGGTGGGGGGGGCGCAAACAGCTTAATCTGACCTCAATCGGGCCAAACCAATAAACTCATAGCAAAATTACACAAAAGCGTCTCTGCAAACCCTCCTAAGAGTCTCAGAGACAGTCAGAACGATAATGACAATCTACACAAAGCAGCCGGATGGAAACGGAGAGGCAGCGCCGCCCTCCCTTGTTAAACAACGACCCCTTTAATTGCTCTCTGCTGTTCAGATGCCTCTATCTAAATATTAAATATAAAAGCCCCGCTATTACCGCCTTGAACAATCTAAAAAAAAAAATAATAGTGATTACTATGTCTTTGTAAATCGTTGGCTGGTTCCAATTACCAGTCAACAGGTGTGACCCTGTTGGAGCTGCCAGAAAACTCAGTTAGCACAACTTTGATGCAGGACTTTCTGATTCATCCTGATTGGATTAAATCAATGGAGAGACAAAAGGTAAGGTCACAAGATCCAAAACTTTTCCAGATGACGTGAGGGACTGAAATACCCCATCCTCGTCACGACGTTCCAGCCGGTCGTGATTCCAAGGCGTGGTTTGATGACATATTCATCTCCTCTGAAATGACAACTCTCTGACAAAGACGAGGAGGGTTTGGGGGGGGGGTTTCTTGATCAACAGCAATCCACTCACCCCCCCCCAACCGGAAGCTAAATTCTCATATTGTTAATCATCCTCCATCTTTTGCGTTTGCAGCTCCAGCTATCGAACACGTCGAACGCGTGGCAAAGAATCTGCTGGCATAATTGATTCTGTCGAGGAGAAACAGGTTGACGGATAATCAGATGGGATTCGTTCTCCCGCGGTGCAGAACGCCGTCACTCCTCTCAACACTTGTTTTCTCCCTCGACACCCTTTTCTCATCATGATCCGTGGCTTTGCTGCCCCCTTTTTCCTCCTCTCTACTGTCATAAACATCTACATGAGGTCAAATCCAGGTTAGAAATCCATATAATGGCAACTAGCCACCATTGCGGGTTTCTTAATTATACTGTCCCCCCCATAAGGCCTGCTAGGCAAGGTGCAATTATGGTTTGCAATTTCCGATCTGAAAGGGTTGTCACATTAGGTGTTGCTCAGAAACCTGCAGAGGTGTTGATTATAGGTCATTAATCAGAATCTGGCTACTGCGGGAGAAAAAAGGATTCCACTCAGAGAAATTGCATGCACTTATTCAACTCGCACTTAAATGGACTTCTCAGCATGTGAACATATGCCGCATATAGACCGGCAGGAGTTATAGAGGGGGGAGAATATCATGACCTTGGTTCAGATACTGGCGATAATCGAGTTTTTGCCTCAACGTTTTCAGAAGTGATTCTCGGTGCACAAGCGTTGCTGAATTCAGTTTGGTTCTCTTTCAGTACCGTCGTCTCCCAACAGGTCTTATTACTAAAAGACCCTCTAGTCTTCAGAAACGACTCACATCAACTTCACAGTTTCCTTAAATCTAATCGAGTTTGGCCTAAACGTAACCAAATTTTATCCCGTGTACTGCCAAATAATACAAATGATCTCACTTCAGAGTAATCTAATTGTTGCCTTCAGAAATATTTGTTCCAGCAAACAACCAAATTGTCTGTAGTCTCAATGAAATTACATTTAGAGATGCATAGCAGAACAGAAACTATTCAGGCTTGTTGTTTCTGTTGCATGTCTCGTTTTTGTGTGTGGACCCCAGGAGGAATAGTTACCGCTACCTTTGTGGCAGAAAATTGGGATTAAAATGAATAAACGAGTAAATAAACTTGTTGCATGGAATAGTTTTAAACTGGTCGTTACTCTGTGACAGCTTGGCGTCATTAGTCAGGATGGAACTTATCCCAGCGGGAGCTCAGACGGGTCGCTGATTTGTGCGTGTTTAAACCAAACAAATCAACCATAAATTGTGTGTGTGTGTGTGTGTGTGTGTTCAGGTGTCGGATATGAGTGTTTAACTCATTCCCGACACAGATTCTTCTTTGAAAATCTTTCATTGTGATTGATGGAGATGTTTCTGTTTTTAAATTGTTCATTCAGACCAAATCAAGCTTCTTCTTTTGTTCTTTTTGGTTTGATGAACATTATGGGATCTACACAGCATGTCATCCTTTTCCATGTCAACCTATCTTCTTCATCCTTCATTCAACGACAACATTTTCAGATCTTGGGCTGTCTTCCTCTTCTTTTTCTGACAATCCGCTGTCCACTTCTCCTTCGTCTTTGACCCACAGTAGCTGAATTTCCATCGAGGTCTTGGAGGTTAACGGCGCCGGTGGTGGAATTCTTCAGATGAACACTCATATTTGTTTGGATTGAGTTTTACCATGGATTCCCTTCCTTTCGCAATTGATCTGAACTTCAGGCTGGCCTACAGTTGACACTGACTTGTTCCTCCGTAGGGCTTCATTATTCACAAAGTGTGAAATAAAAGTGCCTCAAGTATATCAATTTAAAAGGAGTTAAAAGATTGACTCAGATTTTGTGTCTTGATTATATGCAAAACATGTTAACCCCCCCCCCCACCATGCACACACACACTTACACTTACATAAGCACACTTACATTTACACTCACACATACAAGATGACATATACCTCCATCTGCTTGGTTTGAAGCTCCATCAGCCAGTCTGTCAGGTTTGCAGTTACTAGGCAACATCTCATCCTCCTGTCACCATCCAACTGTCAAAGAGTATCTTCATATTGACACGTCTTGACAGGGACGCCATGGTCTCACGACTCCGGCGCGAGCGTAGACACTTGTGCGACAGAAGTAAATGAGTGCTCCTTCACAGATGCCCTAAAAATGTGGAGAAAATGAGCAGTAAATGCATCACAGTTTTGCTGCTTAGGTGCATGTTTGACTATGTTTGTTTTATTTGCTGAAGTGCCATCTATTCCAGATGGAGGCATTTGCTCAATGTGGGCGACGTGTGAGTGAGGGATCTTTTCCAATTGAACGAGGATGAGAAAAATGAAACCGATGCAGATCTCAAAGTGGATGGATATGTTGGCAGCACATCGCCGCTGCGTAAACAAAAACAGTAAACATGCTATTTTCCTTTCCCACGTCTCTGAAATGTCTGTCATTGTTTTATCAACCATCTATCAATCACAAGATATACAAAAATACATATTAAAAAAAACACATGCAGTTTTTAACACATTAAACACAACCTAAATGATGTCTAAACGAGTCAAATCATCAGGAAAAATGTGCTGTAATTTTGATATTCCTGGTTTTTCACACATGTAGCTTCAATATTGCAACGACAGCTTCAAATGATCTCAGAATCCAACGATTATATTAATATTTTTAGATTTACTGTAACTGAATCCTCACATTTATGGAAGTTTGTAATGTTCCCGTTGGAATTTCTGAGCTCAAATGATCAAATTTACAATTAACAATATAAAAATCTATCAAAACGCAACGTAGATAAGTGCTGCACGCTTAGCAAGCTAGATTGAGTTTTCTAAGAAGTGAAATGGTGAATAGTGCCATTTGATTATAATGGCATGATTTGTTCACACATATATTATGTAAATAACAGCCTCATTAAGAGCAAAATAAAATACTCTAATGTAAATGAATCAACTAAAAAAACAGAATATGATCCAAGGAGAATGCATAAAATCGAAGTGCCCTTTTTCATTTCCATTGGAGCTTTTTTATCTGGTACTTCTGCTGCAACCAATATAAAACCTCATATTCTTCTAGAGGTGACAAAGCCTTAACATCTAATAATGCAGAATTCACACTGAAGAGGTCTTTGCTGTGCTTTGTGTGTGTGTGTGTGTGTGTGGTTTGAGAGTACATACACGCTTCTCTGCCCTCTCTGGTTGCTTGGACACCAGCACTGAGAGGCTTGCCTGCGCTTCACACACCACTTCATCAAGAGATCCACACCATATGTGTTTTGTTATTCCACGTTCACCTGCTGCATTTTGATATTTATTTGCATGTCGTTCTTGCTTGCAATCTGCTTTACGTGCATTTGATCTCATTTTATAGAAACGGTTGGACGTGTTTATCATGTGTCAGTGTGGAGAACAGCGCCGGTGTCGTGTGGAGACATTTGGCAGAACTCTTACCAGCATACGGACCGTGGGTGTGGGATGGATGGGGGGGGGGGTGCAGCTACCAGGGCCAGACTTGTTGGGACCCGGTGGGAGGTGACACTGTGTGTAGGGTTGTGACTAATCTTTTTCCTAAACAGTATGTTGATGCATTTAAAACACGACTGCAACAGGTTGATGCGATCAGAGCGTGCAGACAGCTGGGTTATCATCTGCCGGTGTGATATTTATGTCAGAGTGAAGCGTAGATACACAACAGCGTTAAAGCCAATGCCTAAGTCCACTATGATTCCTTTAGAGCTGCAAGTACGAGTGAATCATTCACACTAATGACTGGCTTTGTGTGTCGATTTTTCATACTTCACTCCTAGGCTGCTAAGTGAAGGCCTTTGGCTTATAGCAAAGAATGAGTTTGTAGTGGCTCATTCAAAGTTTAGAAGTATTGACCAGGCTAGAATGTTATGTCACCCTAAAATTAAACTGTCAGTAGAAATAAGATTATTAAGACACACTTATTTATAATAACCAGAAAAACAACTGATTCCATGGAAACTGCCAAATTAGTTTGAAGGCACGACTAGGATGTCTAAAGATGTTGATAGGTTCAGGACAAAATAATGATCTTCAAGATTCAGCTATATAAAAAATTTAAAAAAATCACATCTTCATTAAAGTTTTTATTTTCAATAAAAATAAAACACCAAGAGGCACAATGACCTATCAGTTGTTTTTTTTCGTTGGGTTTTTTTTTTTTTGAAAATTTGATGAATCCAGTGTGTTTACCAGATTTTACTCTCAACAACAAAAAATTGCACTCTTTGAACAATTTGATCTTATTTTGAAATTAAAAAAAACTGGAGTAGAGCTCACTTTCTTTCAAATCTTACAGGAAAATATATTAACACACATTCATTAAATAAAGCATTGAACAGTACGTAATCACGTGTGACCTCTGCTCTCATCTCAGTAAGATGATGAATAGTTCGGACCTCTTTCATGGGCTAAAAACCCTTTGGACACAGGAAAAAAAAAAAGAAAACCACATTTGTATCCGCATCTTTTTTTAAAAAAATCCTCTGAATTGTTTCCATGTTCTTTTGCATCATTTTCTGTGTGTGGTTCTGTTTTCTCACTTTGCAGCATTTCCTCCAAATGCTAATGCAGATGTTTTTGAAATTTGCATCTGTTCAAGTGTGAAGCTGGATGGACTGAGGTCTTTAAAGCCATTCTTTTTTTTATTTTAAATACCAGTCTGACAAATTTTAAGTGTTTCTTCCATGCATAAACAAAATATGATACAGAATATATAATCAGTGCGATAGATTGATAAAGCCGACCTCATTAAATCCTTTATTTGAGACAATTGCAATCGTGTGTTTTGAACTTTCTCATCTGGGAAAGTGAGCTGTTTGAAAATCATGCAGTCGCCTTGGCAACAACACAGAGACAGACGCACACACCTACACACACACACACACACACACACACACACACACACACACACACACACACACACACACACACACACACACACACACACACACACACTTAATAACTTGGCCCTTTGTCTGTGGATGCTTTTGGGTACTGAAGCTGCTTGAGTTGATTTGAAGAGTGAAGGAAGGCTGAGAGACGGATAAATAATGAGGATTGTTAGGGTAATCACCAGGGGGGGGCGCCGTTTAAAATAAGAGGTGCAACAGGTTGCTTGGATACACTGTACGTGCATGCATCTACACACAGATGTACCACCTTCTGATATTTTAAATGAGTGTTAAGCTGTTTTTAACGTTAACTAACATTAACATGGAATCTGCTTGTTCAGCAGTTTGTTGAGGCAATTTGATGTGCAGGCAAGCTTGACGTGTGTGTGTGTGTGTGTGTGTGTGTGTGTGTGTGTGTGTGTGTGTGTGTGTGTGTATGTATACAAGAAGGTAAATTACCCTATGAAAAAGACTAAATAAATATGACAGGATTGAAAAATTAATTGCATTTTTATCAAAATAATCATATTAATTAAAATTGAGTTGAATTCCAATTTAAAATAAAAATAGGGAAAAGTAAACCTGAATTTGTGTCATGCTGCTTGAATTTAATTGAACAGGGCATATTATAAAAAATTATAATAAAGTTCATTTTATAAAGTTTATTATATGTTACATCTATTCAAATATTTATGTATTTATTTCCGCATTTACATTCACTCTGGCTTCATTTACATAATCATTCCAATTACATTTTTCTTGAGAACATGAATAAGTGGAAAAGCTAAAGTTATGAAGTGTGTTAAAAAGTTAATATGGGGTCACAAAATAAGTACGGTAAATAGTGAAGAGGCAGCCAGCATTCAGCATTATTTATTTGTTATGAATCCTGAGAAATGTAGGAAACGGTTTCTGAAGCACTTTTAAAAATGAAGTTAAATTAAAATTAACAGATTGAAATGAAAAATGCTATTTCAACCTGCATATTTTTAAAGCCTGACCCCTAATTAATGTGACTAATAACAAGTGATGCTATTTAACACTGAACAGCTGGGCTAATTTTGTAGAATGAATGCTATCTGACCGTGACACTTAAGCTACTTAAATAAATAATGTTTTCAGTAGTGAAAACTCGAGCTATCAAGAGACACTTGAGTCAAGACCCCACATCAGAGTCCAAACCTCCCACACCCACAGTGGCATGTGAACAGAGACCCAGTCTGGCCCCCGATAGGCTGATCATGTTACACACTGATATTAATAGCCACCCTGTTCATTGTGAACTAATATGCGACACCACCTCAAACCGTCTCTCTTTCTCTCTCTAAGTCTTTATTCGGTCTATCACTTCTTCCAAAATATACTCTACATGCATTCCTTGGGTTGCTGAATTACGACATACATGACACCGGCAATGTGGAGTAGCTACCGCTCCACTTCACAGCCACCAACGCCGGCAAGTATCTTATATCCATCTGTGCCCGGGACCACAGCCACCCTCCAACCCTCTGTGCAGTTCGCCACCTTCTCCCCATCGTCGTCCCACGGGGGTCTTATTTTTAGCGAGACTCCTCGGCAAAACTTAATATGGGAATGGCATCTTGGAGCTCCTCTTTCCTCGAGCTTATATCATCCGTCCATCCACGCCATCGGTACTCCAAGACACTGAGCTGGTCTCCATAGCTCTCCAAACAACCAGTAGAACCGTTCTCCCTTTTCATAGCTATGGCTTCAAACAGGTGGTATGACCTAAGCATGCCTGCCCCCCCACTGTCCGTCTTACTTTTTTGGCAACCTCTCTAGCCTGTGCTCAACCCTTGGATGATTGAGGTCTTGTGTACTCCCCCTTTCTTCGGCCGGAGGCGTCAGCAAAACCACGTGTATCTGTTTTTTAAAAGGCGGGAGTCACTCTCAGACCTGCTCTTCTCTAGCCAGTGGGGAAAGGAAGACCACTTTGTTCCTAACCCTAACCTTGCTTGACACCAACTTGCGTTAGGGACAACGTTAAACCTCCGTAGTGTATTTGTTCCCTTTCTCCCCGATAGTAAGGCTCTGAGGAGAGACGTGTTTGCAACCACCAGGTGACAGTAGCCATGAACTGGGGCTGGGTGTTTTTGGGGGTCTTTCTTTCTTTGGGGACTCTTTCCTGGGGGGAGAAGGGCTTGGAAATCCCTGAGTACGATGGCAAGGACCGAGTTCACGATCTCAGTGCCAAGAACTACAAGTCGCTCATGAAGAAGTACGACGTAATGGTGATCTACTATCACAAAAATGTGGACGGGAGCCGCAGTGCCACGAAGCAGTTTCAAATAGAGGAGCTGGCTTTGGAGGTGGGTCTCCGCCAAAGCATGACAGTGGATGGATCTGTGGCCCATGTGGGGGAAGGGTCACGGTGGGAAGAGGGGAAGGAAGGTAAGGGTTTCACATGGAGAATTTGGCTCCAGTTGGAGATTTCTGGATGCAGTTATAGATTCCGCGCAAGACGGTTGAACGGGTTTACCAAAGGGAAAGAGCAGAAGGAAACGATGGAAGGAGGTTGAGCTGTGCAAGTTGACCCTTTGTGGACTGGATAGACATTGACCTGAAGGAAGCTGGATAGAGAATGTGGGGCCAGGATGGAGGGTAGTACTGATTCAGGAACCTTTATCTGAGATGCTTGTATTGGGTGTTGGTATCTTATGTCTTATATATCAAGTTTTGATTGGAAGAAATGAATTTGAACCAGTCAATCCAAGAACTCGGAATTAAAAATAAATTGGACCCTTTGCTCCAAAATTGGGATTTTGATGCTTTTACCAAACGGTGGAAAATTTTGGAAGTTTTTGGCGATTAATGTCAGTTGGGGAAGGATGTGACGGCGATGGATGGTGTGTAGACTGTCGCAACTCTTTGAGTCGAAATGACAATGGTTTTAAATTATTAATTTAACGTATGCAAAGCTACAGGATGAAGACCTCTGACGGTGGGGGTTAGCAAGTCGTTTCTCTGCTCTGCAGGATGGTAGACTTTGTTAATAAAGTATTTTCTCATGTTGGGCAGGTCATTTGTGTTCTAATCTCTGTTTGACTGCCAATAAAATGAAACAAAATGCTTGAATTTGAAATTTTAGGTTTAGAGTTGAGCTCTTTTGGACTAAAAGCCAAGCGACTCAGTTCACTATGTCTGTTGGGCAATGTTCTTAATGTTGTTTTTAAAAAAAGTCAAACATGTGATAGTTTACGTCACACAGGCTCAACAAACACAGTGGCACTTAAGCCATACAAGCTATTGTATACTTGATTGATCGGACCTTATTCTGTCATTTAAATGAGACTGACTCGACTTTGACTCATTTTCAAATAATGCGTTGATATGCTTGTTTGGAGTTCAGGACAATAAGCGATACTTCCTGAGTGTTGTATAGTCGATTCTGCCTGCACATATGGTGAATTATATTTACAGCTCAGTCAACCAGAGGCTCTATTAATAAACAGAGAGGAGCAGGAGGTCTGTAAATCACTCTGAGGCCTAAACGTCTTTCAGCAGCTACAGATGAGGTGATGCTAAATCGTCCCCCGAGGCGCTGCTGAGAGTTTAGTGGCAGATAGAAGAAAGAGGAGCGTTTTGGAGACTCGTTGCATGAATTCATCCCCGCATCGATGCACAGGGGTGTATTCACCGCAGCGATCCTCCACCTGTCAAAGCAGCAGTGTCTTCTTACAGAGATGCAGTGTACCTTACACCATCACCATAAGTCACCTCTGGAAATAGCTCATACTGCCCCGCATGTTTGGCAAGAGGCTGCAGGCCCTCCTGAGATGCACAGGGAGTTTTTAGGGTCGTACCTCACCTCCTGCTCTCACAGGAGACACTGTTGCATCTCTATCCATCCTGAAGTCCCAAACCATCACCTCCACACCCCGTGTCACTGGATCGGATCAGTTTCCTCTCCGCGCTGCCAAAGCTGTGCTTCTTGGCTTGAGGAAAAGATGCTCACTGGAGCAGGTCCCCACTGGGCCGTTATTCTGATAACGACTTCCTCACAGTTGTCAACCAATCAGAAAAGAAGCACAAGAGTCGCTCGGAAGGCATGCTTAAAATAGCTGGTCATTACCACCTGTGGATCAGGAAGTATGAATTATTAAATTGCAGAGCTCTGGGAATCAAAGCTGGATTTGAAGTGTGTGTTATGCTTGCATAAGTATGATGGGATGGAATGATCGTGTCTACCAGATTTATGCCACTCACAAAACATACAGAGGTAAACGGTTCCATACACATATTTATCCGTATTTTAATTTGAGGAAAAACAAAGCGGGATTTGAGTTTTTGTCACTCTAACAAATATTTAATTTTATCTATACTCTCAGGCATTGAAAGAGTAAAAAGACTTCATTTCAACTTGTTTCAAAATTATATTTAAAGAATCACAATTCAGCACCTTTTTCTCATTAATGTAGTGTTCACTAGAACCACTGCTTGCTGGTACTGGATGTACTGAATTACCAGATTCTTGGTACGATTGCATGTGGTTATCAACTGTAACTAGCATATAATTTCAGCAATGTTATTGATGTTAAAAGAAGCAGTCTTAAATGCAAATTCATTCATCTATTTCCTAGTGTGGTCATAATGATGCAATTAATAAATAAATATTTGCTATTCTCAGGTTTAAACGTTTTTTCTTCTTGCTTTCTGGGCAGTGCTAGCGCTGTGTGAAGATGACAAATGTTGCAAACGTCACCAACAGACTCAGCATTTTCCACACCAAAAGCTTAAGTGATGGAAAGAGTCACCCTAGAGAACATGTCCAGAATGTCACCTTTGACTCCAGTTTGAGTTCTCTTAGTATGTGAAAAATAATCCAGAGTATCCTGCTGCTGCGTTAGGCTGCTTAGGCCTCAACCCCCCTGCAGGGGCCGAGAGAAATAAGCATCAAAATCACATTTTAACATTCAACAACGGCGATGAAGAGGAGATGAAGATGTAGACGAGTGAATATGCAGCAACCCACAGCTGCTTTGACTTATGCTGCAATGTTTGTCTTAGCAACAGGGTTGAAAATAGCTCTCGTCGCGTACATTTTCAGTGCCGTTTAATATCTAGAGGCTCAATCACAGATGTCTAACATTCAGTTGAAATTAAACAATCTGTTTAATAAACTCGAGGTGCAGTCAGGAGGCATGATTTGATATTCCTGATGAGACGGCTTTAATATCATCTCGCCTCACCTGTTGCACCTTCAGCCGAAAAAATATCAAGTCCTTAATAATAATAATTTTGGCTGCAAAATTAGAGACCACATCCCAAAGGCTTTGACATTTTTAATTTACAGATACATTCTCTCTCTGTCTCGTTCTCTGCTTGAACATTGACTCACTGCATGCTGTAAAAGTCCAAACTCATCAATCACTGTTCTGCACACAGCTCAGATTGCATACACTCACTCACACACACACACACACACACACACACACACACACCCCACAGATACTATTGCTATTAAACTGGTGTAACTTTACTGATGGGAGAAGGAAGGTTTGCTTGCTGCTATGTGTTCACACAGCTAACCGAATGGTACACACCTGCAGCATCTACATATAATAGGATTTACAATATTTTTCGCACTATAAAGGCGCACTGGACTATAAGGTGCACCTTCAATGAATGGAAAATTTAAAACAGAATGTAGAGTTATTCCTCAGGGACGCCAAAAATAGATACTATTGTGATATAATGCAATGTTATTAGGCAAAAATCTGTTCTTTTATCAAGTTTTTTTGCGATAAAAACAAAATAAAATTGCAAAAAATGACAAAAATGCAGTAAAAGCTGTTGGCAGAGTTACGGACGTTTGTCAGCATGTTATCCTTTTTGACTGTCACATATTGCTTATAAAATTGCTCTTCCTATTTGCAGTCTCATAAAGCTGCTAGTTTAGCTACAGATTCAAAATTGGGAAATATTCCTTTCTGAAGAAGCCTGAATCAAACTGTGTTCATCTTTAATATTTAGCAGACAGAGAAAACGTATGTAGACTGAGGTTGTAAATGAAGCCGATGCAGGAGAGAGTTGGAGTGACTGAGCTCAGAAAGTAAGCAGAGGCCTCATTAAAGGATGTTAATACCTGAGAAGGGTGTCATCAGTGAACATGTGCAGAGACACTTCAGCTTCTGCTTTGTCCTTTCTAAACTCCCTCTGGGAGATCTTGGAAAAGGTCAGACTGTTGCCATGGGAACCAATATCCAAACTGGCTTTCGGAGCCTTTCTGTACAAAAATCCCGCGCTTCCATTTCTCTTATTAATAGATGGTGTTGATAGAAAGACAGAATTTGTTCCTCTAGTACAAATAAAACCAGAACATTGATACTGATATTAATAATCTTGTTCAGCACCAAAACACTTAGAAATGCATAGAAATACTCCCGTCATACCAAGATAAATCATAAATAGCATACTTGTTTACTACATGATTATTTTTCAATGGGAAACTTTGCTCATCTCTCCATTGGCTGGAAGGAGACTAGAAAATGCTTTTCATCGTGGGGTGAGCCAATCCTCTAATGGACGATTGCCCCAATATGCATGAGTCAGAATTAATTGATATATTTGTCCTTCAGTTCAGTAACCCGTGGATTGGACAGGCAGCCAGATGACTTTTACCACACCATGCCAAAAATGAACAAGTGGGCTCGGATCTCATTACCACAAGTTATCTTGGACCGGGCTGGAAGAGTCCCGGGGGCTGCTCTTATCGTGCTGCTAGTTTATCCTTGATATGCTTTGTAATGATCTAATGGGACGACAGGCATTATAACGGACCCCAAATACCCTTCAGATGAGTATGTCGAAGGACCTGTTTGACTTGAACTAATTCTTCGTTCTGATTCCCTCATTAACACTAAAGAGGCCCTAAATTAAGAACTTACTTGCCAGGGGTGATGTCATCAACCGTGACAGGACTTATTTTTAGTTTCAGCACCCTTGCTGTTATTCTCTCTGATGACACCTCATAAGTGTTGATGGGCAGCGGTGGTTTTTTTGTAAATCCAGGCTAGCATCCAGTTGGCAAAAGTGTGTTTGGAGATAGATTAATAAAAGAGCTGCTATTTAACGTTGGAGGTCTCAGCTGTTGTTGAAAGCAGCTGTCACAAGACGGGTCATCGACTAACAAATATGACGGGTAGCTTCAATAATGTTCTTTGAAAATACGCATTCGTGTTTATATGACTGGTTGTACCATATCCACATTTTCTGGTGTACATTAATATGCTTTTGTTTTCTTAGGTTTATGGTCTGAGAAGGTTTTTGCCTACAGTGTATTTCAGAGGTACAGATGAAGTAAGGAAAGATGAAAAATGAAACTAAGCCAAAGGTTCAAGAGAACCGAAGTAAAGATGAAGTGAATGCAGGAGGAGGAACCAAAAACATCCAAAGCAAATGTTTAAGAAGCTATAATTAACAGGACAAGGAAAATCAAGCAAAATCAAACACATAATTATTATTATGAGATAGAAATTTTGCGCTATTCAATGTTACTGTTCAAAAACAATGGTCAAAATTTGATCAAGTGCAAAAATACTGATCTTAAATTTCCCATTGTAGTTGCTGATTAGATCCAGTGTGTTTCCCAGTTTGATATCATCAGGGTAATTATTCTTTAATTATTTTGTTTTTTTTATCCAGAAAGCTAAATAGTCCTAAATAAACTACTAACATACGTAAGTGATCAAAAGAGAAAAATTTTAAGTTGGACATTCCCTCAATTCAGATTTAAGCTACAAGTGACACAATCACTTCAATCAAACACACTTAAATTATTATCAATTTCTAATAATAATAATGTCAGACCTGAGCATTTCAAATGGATTCAACTGTATCTACTTTAACAAAATCAATAGATTATGATGATACTGGTGATAATATGAGTAAATTTCATTGGGAGCAGAGCAGCATTCCTTATTTAGTTGCACGTGTTTACTTGAGGCACCAGTGAGGAAAAGAGCCTCTTCATTTTTTAATTGTGCAAAAAAACAATTTGTCTTGAGAGATGAATCACACGTCACTGCAGCATCGAACACCTGCAGGCTTTTATGTCTCTCGCACAAACAAACCTAACGAATGCAGGAGGGACGGCGACTTTATTGAGACGCTAGTGTGACACATTTGTAATACGGCTTGCTGCTGTCAAGAGTGAGTCATTCCCAGATGGTCTTAGACTCTTCTGCCCTCACAAATTTGTTGTCGTGCATCAGCTCCTGTGGTCATTGGAGCTCTAAAAGCCCTCCATGCATCTCTCCTACTAGAACATGTGCTGCTGTGAAACAGTGAAAACAGTCGACTCTGTGCTGAAGGAATGGAGGGGACAAAACCAAATGTCTTATTTCTGTGCAAAATCCTGCATCACATCCTCTGCATAGTAAGTTACAGTCAGAGTGTTGACGGTTGTATCTGAATCTTTTATGACGACCCCGGCTTGGCGTTATGTAAGAGCCTGGTGTAGAACGTCCTGACGTGTAACAGAGGCCCTTAATAATTTACCGTCTAGCTGAGGGAAAAACTTCTAAATTTGGATGCATCTCAGGAGTGTTCGAACTGGGTGATAGCAAATATTGCTACAGGAAATATAAGAGAAAAGATTGATTCATTGGTTATTTATGTAATTATTGTAAGATAATGATATACTGAATTCCCTCAGCATCAATAAAGTATTTATCTGTTGTATTGAGAGAACAGCGTGACTGGCTTATCTCTGATACCCATCCTAAAACAGATTTGAGTTTTGACTTACTGTTTGTTTTCCCATGAAAATGCGTTTCATAACTAATTAATTTTCATATTTTATACTTGAAGTATTTTTATCTTTGCTTAATATTGACCTTTAAACGTTAATTTAATTTGATCATTGTTTGTCTACCACTTTTGCTTGTCAAGCTCTGAGTAACTCTGGCTTGAAGTGTTTTTGATCTGAAATTTTTTCTTATTCTTTTAAGACATTTAAAACACATCTACTCAGTTCCAGCAACAACTGCCACTCAAGTCCACTCAAACCGAAGAAGCTAATTTAGAGGTTAACCTGAGACGCGCTCCAGGAGTAAACACGCCGAGGCCATATTATCTGAAAAGCGACCCCAGTGCTGCACTTCGATCCCTTCACCGTGGCCAACTGTAGCTAGCCCAGCACGTTCTACCCCCCGTGGCAGCTTGCCCTCATCTTGTGCCGTCTGACGAGTTGACATTGACCAAACATCAGGTGGGGGGAGCCAAATGATTGCACTCTTGACCTCTCTGAGTAGGTTGGGGACAGATGGAGTCATGAAAAAGACAGGAAGACATGTTTTCATGAAGATCTTTCTTGATTCATCCTCCATGATGACTTTCTCTCCTCCTTTCACACTCATCCGTTTTTGAGAAACATCTTTTTTTTACTCCTGAACAAGCTTTTCCTACTGTTCCTTATATGGTAATGGGAGACCCTGTATTGCTTTCCACCCCACTGTAAGCAAGCACCCACAAGTTCACCTCTTATAAATACCCCAGTGTCACTAATATGGCTGTGCTCACTAGAAACAGGGTGGAGAATTGTGGGTGAGCTTTGGAGACTAGTTTTGGATAAAGCCAGTCATACAGGAAAATTCATTAGTGGTATTTAAGAGCTTCCCAATAGGATAAAAAGGTTAAAATTTCATCTGATGGCCTCGTTCTTCATTCAGCAGACACAGCAAATTAAGATGCCCAACCTTGTTTTGAACAAAGAACAGGATTCCCAAGAAACTTAGCAATATTTAGCATCTCTAAACAGTATGTAATCGTTTAATATTTAGATCACTTGAAAGCAGTTGTGAGCAAATAAATCTATTTGCACATTTGTCAACTAAAGAAAATGAAAACTCAAAGGCAGATGTGAACACACAAAGCTGTAACATTTTGTTTTTGATCTGATTTTTTGACAAATTTAAGTAAGATATATAAGCATATTTTTTCTTTTGTAATTTTGCGGGCATAAAATTAAAAATTCTTATTTCAAGGTCATGTTTCACATTCCATGAGGGCTCTGCTGGAAAATATTTAGGTCTTATTATTTTGCTGATTTTTTGCAATTGAATAGCTGTAACTGAGTCTATGACTGAATATCAACATCGTCAAACTACAAATGTCACATCTCCACTTACGTATATGAATCTGATGGGTTTTACCTTCAGTCACTGACCACTGGGCCACAAACATCACAACTTCGTGGCCTCAGTAAGTAGCTGCTGGGGTATTGCTGCACAATGTTGCCTAGCAACTGATCCCCTTTGACCACTTCATTTCCACATATGGATATATTAGTACAATACTGGAGTGTCAGTAAGATACATTACAGCCAGCAACACACACACACACACACACACACACACACACACACACACACACACACACATACACACACACTACATAGATCTGCTTAACAGGCAGTTCTTGCAATCCCAAAACTCTCGTTAAAAGTAAATTATTTGTTTGAATATAAATCACATCTCACTTTCTTATAACCTCTCTTCATATTGCAATACCAGCTCATCCTCTATCAGATTGTAAGATTAGCCCCATCAACATTATGCTAACCTTAAATATATGTACAGTTTGACAATGTAAATCCTGCCAAAACTTACAGATTTCAAGTTTGAAGTTTGTCTTGTTACAGTCTGAGAATACATCGCACTCGTAAGGTAGATTTTTTTTTTTCCAGTTTGGCTTTAAACATGGTGAAAGTACACCATATGATGAAACACTGTTCTTTTTTCCTATTATATACTTTCTTATATAACAACAGCAGAAAGCCATTTCTTGCAGCAGATGATGTGATTTGTGATTCAGAAAAGTTTCCAACAAACCTAAAAAATTCAGAACGTGGTGGTGGTGGTGGCTGATGATGCCATCGAGACTGATTGATGAAATGTTTCAGTTGGTGAATTTGCACAGACTGGATGTTCATTGGGTGATGAAGGGCTGCGTAAACTACAGACAGAAACGTATTAAAAAGGAAAGATGAAATCACCTTGATTGATCCAAAGATGATATTCTAACACTGCAGATGTGTTTCTGTCACTGGACCGATGTGTGCAGGTGATGCGAGCCACTGATATCTCCATCAGCTACCCCAGATGATGACAGTAGGAAATCAAGTTTTGGGACGCAGCATATGTGTGAATGGCAAAAATGGAATGAGATATAAACTACAGCAAAGTGACCACAGGAACGTCCTCCCTGGATGAACCGTCACTCTGGTACTTCAGGAACAGAGTTCTCCCAAGGACAGAATGGTTTTCTTTGGTTTGTTTTTTTAGCCTTTCTGACTTTGCAGATTTTTATTTTGCCCCTAAAAAGCAAATAGATATAAATGCTGAATAGAGGGAACAAAAGGAAGGTGTTAGTCTTATGTAAGCGGGGCTTTAATTGCCCAAGTATGGCACCCAGTGTTACATTTGGACCTATTTTGTCTCCTGTGAAGGTCACTCCGATTTTTTGTAAACCTGGAGGCTGTGACTATTGTGCTTTGCCCTAAAGCATTACCTCTTCTTGCAGTTGATCACGAGTCAAGCAGCAATTCTCTTTCAGGTATGTCAAGGTCTGTTGTTTGTGTCTGCAAAGCTGGGCTGAGATACACAGATTCCACTGCTGCTGCGGTATCTGTTGAATGTCCTCCGATCCTTGACTGCAGTTTAGTTTTTTTAAAACAGAAGTTATCAAGTAGCAGACATCACAGACCGCCGGAGACTGAACTGCTTTCAAAGTCTAGCAACAGCAGCTTGGGCTGTGCCAGTTTGAGTCTATATTTTGACTGTACTTTGTGCCAAAGCAAGCTGATATAGCGATGAAAGACAAGGGTAAACCGTTATGTTGTTCTAAAAAGGCTCTGATCTAATGCATCAATCATGTCCATCCATCATCCATCCATCATTCATTCATAAATCTTGAATTAAAATATTTTCTGGTTAGTAACATGTTATATTTTCAGTTAGTTACTGACATGCAGCCCAACGCAGCAGGACTCGAACTGCTTAATGAAGAAAATATGTTTGAGAAATCCAATAAAACAGCTATTTATAACTAATTAAAACTGAAGGAAATCAGACTCAATCAGAACAGTTGATGCTGAAGACTGAGGAAGACATTTTCAGGCTTTAAGCATAAAATTCATTTCATTTATGTCTGAGAGATTAATATAAAGTTATAGACTGACATTTTGGTACAATTGTTTTGAAAATGTTATGAGAAGATTGATTCTACTCTCCTCAAAATAACCCTCCTTATTAATAAAACACGCTTCCCAACTCCTGACCTATTCATTAAAGACCGTCGCAGACGGAAATGAAACCGCCCACCTGGACCGAACCAACGCTGAGAAAACATGTTATTTACTGTGAGTTGGCAAAATTCAGCATTTAAAAGATAAGAGGTCTGTTAGAATCTGTATCATGGTGATTATCTCGTTTTTGTGTTTCAAGGGAAATTACCCAAAGTTCCTAAACAGATTAGAGCACAATTGGCCCCGGGTCCAATCATGAGCTAATTCTTCTGGATCCTGAAGAGCAAGGAAATGGATGGCTTTAAAGATTCACTGTGAAGAGCAACTTACAACATAATACACCAAACATAAACTGTAAAAGCTATTTCTGCTTGTCCTTTTGAGGCATTTGCTGCTTTGCAACTTGCTGCACTTTTACTACCTACATACATTGTGTAGCCCCACATTGAAAGGGCAATGTGTCTCTGCCTTTGCGAAATACAACGACAAAGCAATAATGTGGGGAATAAATTTGCATAAAAAGGAAAATGTCGGTCTGAATTTGTATGTAATGGTTGAAATGAAGAGCTTTTATAGATGTGTGTCGAAAAAAGACATGAGAACACAAATGAATGCATACATTTGTGTATTACGTGTATGTGCATGTACGCAACCGCTTTACAAAGTGAGAGCTGCTCTTCTTTCCAACACACCTGTTGCAGCATCTCTTCCCCTCAACATAGTTGGCTCAAGTTCTGCCCCTCTTGTTCTTCTGGGAGCCCTGCTGTCCATGTTCCTCTCACGCTGGCTATGAGGGCTGTCAATTGTTGGCTTCAGTTTCACACAGAATTAGAAAGTGCAAGGCAGCAATCCAAAGCTTTTGCTTTAAAGCCCCTGGAATAAACACGAAATGCCAAATGGTTACTCGGGTAAATGTAAATGAAAATCTGTTATTCAGTCGAGATCTGGGATTGGGAAGCGTCGATCATTGACAGAAGAGTGAATCACTTGGATTCGGGTTCATCTGATACTGAATACAACTCTCTCTTTATCCCCTTCCTCCACCTCCTCCCTTCTCCCACCAGCTTGCAGCCCAAGTTCTGGACGATCTTGACGATGAGGATATTGGATTTGGATTGGTGGATGAAAAGAAGGACACTGCTGTTGCCAAAAAGCTTGGTATGCTAATCATTCAATGACAAAGTCCTTAAGGGTGCAAAAATAACCTAATTGTCAAAGATAGACATGAGCGTGTTATTGAATTTAATTTACTTACACAGCAAATAATTAAAAAAAAGGGCTGATTCATTCATTTAGAGCATAAACATGTGAGTTTTTGATTAATCTGAAATCAGATAGGTACAGATGTAGGATTACAAGAAGAAACAATAAATGAAACAACTCTGCCATCAAGTGTTCGCCAAAGACATCACATCTGTTGCAGCGTAATGCTGCTATAAACTGTAAAAAAAAAAAACGGAAAAGGAAACTTTAAACCGAGCAGAAGATTGAATGGAATGAGAGAAATATGCAAATAAATCCAGAAGTATGAAGTTCCAACATTAAATTAAATTGAACCAGTATGCAGCGCCATCATATCTCATGCTATGTCTTATTAATATATTCTTGGGTTGTATTTGTATAACCCAAGAAGCAAAGAAAGTAAAAAGAATTATTTGAACAGATGAAGAGAACTCTACATCCATAGTTTTTTCTGATCACAGAATAAGATTTATGAAATTTTGTATAAATTTTCTCTGCAGGTCTGGACGAGGTGGAGAGCATCTACATCTTTGCTGACAATGAGATCATTGAGTACGACGGAGAGCTGGCTGCCGACACCCTGGTGGAGTTCATCTATGATGTGAGTAATTTCAGGCGCTTCATATATAGTATATGTTCAATAACACAGATTCAGTTATTGTACGTTTCTCTTGTTCCAGGTGATTGAAGATCCCGTGGAGATCATTGACAATGAGCGTGAGCTGAAGGGCTTCCACAACATGGACGAGGTCATCAAGCTGGTCGGCTATTTCAAGAGCGAGAAATCTCCCCGTAGGTTGAAGCTTATGATATAAAGCTTCTCTTGGAGAGTCATGAAGCTAATTCTCTTCCCGATTTTCTCCATTCAGACTACATCGAGTACGATGATGCTGCCGAGGAGTTTCACCCCTTCGTCAAATTTTTCGCCACATTCGATTCCAAGGTTAACATCACCTTGATTTTGGTGTTGTTTTGTTTTGTGATTGGGTTTGTAGATTTATATCAAAAAGAAAGATAATTCTGCCCTCAGTTTTGAATAGGATTGAATATCAGCGATTGTCTTTCTTTGTATTATTTTAGATTGCCAAGAAGCTGAAGCTAAAGCTTAATGAAGTTGATTTCTATGAGCCATTCATGGAGGAGCCGGTCACCATTCCAGGAAAGCCCTACATTGAGTCTGAACTTGTTGACTATATTGAAGAGCATGACAGGTGATTGTTGTGCTAAAAGCATCTACAATATCCTTTCAATCCTTCTTGTGTTGTCATAAGAATTTTTCAGAAGATATAGTTTCTTTTCCATATTATTCAGGCCAATATAATCATTTCATTTTTCACTTTTTTCAGGCCCACTCTGAGGAAGCTTGAGCCTCACAGCATGTATGAGATCTGGGTATGTGTTCCGTTTTTTCGCCCGACGGAAAGGGCAACCCGGTGTGCTCAGGATATTACTCTACAGTTTCCACTTTTGTTTGTTTTATTTTTCTTTGTCAAAAGCAACGGAAGCAGTAGTTCATAGTGAAATAGCTGCAGCTGATGTAAGTAATAAACCTGAAAATTTGAGATATGCAACTTTTCACTTATATGAAAAACTTCACAATAATAAAGCAATAATAATATTAAACATAGCAACTCGTATTTCATCACAAAAGCATCAATGAACCTCTATATATAATGCAAGAAACATAAGAATTAAATTCAAATATATCCTAATAATGAATATCAATTATAATTTAACTAATAAAACTTATACAAAATCTAAATGTAAATAGCAATTCATCAACTCAATGCAAAAGATGTATTCAGTCCTGCAACCATAGAAACTACAGTTCCCATGATGCCTGGCGGCAAACCAGGAAGTACAGCACACAATTCAACCCCAATAAACATTTATAAAACTAAAGAAACTGAACAATGGAAGACAAGAACGAGACAGCAAAGACACAAATCCAAATGTTAGCTTCACGTTTCACATCTTAAGCATGTTGTTAACTTTAACTTTATCAGCCAAAAAACTGTCAGAAATGCAACAACATTGAAGGCCTCACCAGTTGGCTGCATACCGGGTCGAAACTGAGTTTAGTGAATCCACTTCCTTATGACAGGTCACAGCGGTCACATGACTCACAGGACTCCTCTCTCTTAAAGAGACAGTACTTACCAGACTGTTGAATTACCTTTAGCAGTATGTCCTATTGAAACATACAAATAATTAACAAAACCACCCAAATAACAAGGATCAGACAAAACAGTATGTGATTTCAGATTACAGAGGCACAGCTTGACCAATGAAAGAACTTTACAAGATGTAGCTTCTGTTTCTTTTGAGCTAAGAGGACATAGAGAACATCTTTTCCATCCACAGGAGGATGACATTGATGGAGAGCACATCGTCGCCTTTGCTGAGGAAGACGACCCAGGTAAATTTCTACCTTCATGCTACTTTATACAGCCGGGGAAATGATAAAATTAACTGACAAGCCAACACTTGAGGTAATGTCAAACTTGATTATGACTGTCCCTTAGATGGTTTTGAATTCCTGGAAATCCTGAAGGAGGTGGCTCGGGAGAACACTAATAACCCCAACCTCAGCATCATCTGGATCGACCCTGACAACTTCCCCCTGGTACAAACTTCTCTTTCCCACTGGCTAGCATTAGTTTAACACTGTTACTGAAAAGCAAATGTACTTACAGGAAGTGATTAATGGTTTATCACAGAATGGACTGTGGTCAGCCATCAACACAAAATGTTTATTAGATCAGGATATAAAAAACTAATCTTATCTTTCTCTTTCTCCACATCCTGCCTTCAGCTGGTGCCATACTGGGAGAAGACCTTCCATATCGACCTCTCGTCTCCTCAGATTGGTGTGGTTGATGTTGAAGATGTAAGACACCTTTTTTAAATATTCCAATACATTCAAATCCAAAGGTGTGTCTTCTCAGCACCACTGAAACGCTGCAGAAATGAAAGATAGTACCCATAATTACGTTGCCATGGATTCGTTAGCTCAGAATGAACCTTTCATCATTTTTTTTTTACTTTCCCAGTGCATTTTATAAATTTCTGCGCCTCTGTCTTGGGCAGGCTGACAGTGTGTGGATGGAAATGGACGATGATGATGACATGCCCTCAGCCGACGAGCTTGAACAGTGGATTGACGACGTTCTGTCAGGGAAGATTGATCCAGATGATGATGACGATGACGACGACGACGACGACGACGACGATGATGATGACGACGACGATGATGACGATGACGACGATGATGACGATGATGATGATGATGATGACGACGACGACGATGACGACGACGACGATGACGACGACGATGATGATGACGACGATGATGATGATGACGACGATGATGAATAAACGTTTAATGCCATCTTTCACTTCATTATGTTTTAGCCATTAATGGAAAAACTTTAAAGTAACACCATTTCTTTGTCCTGCAGCAAACGTGTGTGTTTGCTTCCTGTTTGGTTTCCTGCGAGGACAAATTTGACCCTACGGGAAACTTTTACTGTCATTCAGGGAGGGAGAATTTCATCTTTTGATGAACAGGGTTGTTCATAAGTTATTTAATTATTAAATTCTGCTAATCACTTACCTCTGAGGTTCACAGTGAGTGTGAACGACGAGGCTTCCCTGTGATTTTCTACCTAACGTTACCAGACTGGGGGCTCACCCCGTTCTCGTTTTCCTCCACTATACCGTAACTCCGTTTCAATGAAATGTTTTCTACTTGATGAAGAGAAGAAACAAAACACCTTCTTGTACTACTTTTAAAGAGGATAAACCTAAACTCACTGGACAGTCTTAAGATTAGTACATGCAAAAGATAATTGGATAATAAAAAATAAAAAAAATTATTTGTTTCTGCTCTCATAATAAAAATAAAAGACAAAAATATTTAAAACACAACATCATTTCTGAAAGTGACTCTTTTTTTTTTCACTTTGGGTGAGTGGATTGCATCTAATGTGGATTTCTAGCATGTGTAACATGTAATATAGGCTTAAAATATATGCAACTTGTCACGCAGCAAAAGTCAGCTTGTAACAGGAGGTCATCATTGGGATGATAAAAGTGGCTTCGCAATTCCTTTCAGTTTTTCAGTTATGTAAGTTAATGGGAAAATAACCTTTAAACACAGCATTTCTGCTACGACTCCTTTGTTCTTCATAAAGACTTTGTTTTTATTAAATCAGACAGCCATCCCTGCTGAGCTTCTCCATTATGTCATTATGTTACTGAAAAGTAATAGTCCATTATAGTTTATACGAGCATGAAAGCTGTCTCGATTTTAAATCACATTAAACGATTATAGTTGCCTGTCCTTAAAGGACAAAGTGTTTACGCCCAAAGATGCAGCAGCTCATGACTCACTGCACAGACAAGGTTGAACCATTTTGATTTTATGATTTTATGTTCCTTTCCATTGATAATACCCTCCAATTAAACATTTTCATAGCCAAAATCTTCAGTATGGTTCTATGGTGTAATAATAATAATAATAATAATAATAATTAGTAATAATTACTAGTAATAACAATAATAGTAACAACAACAATATTATCAATAATAATATTAATAATAATAAAAATAATCATCATCATCATCATCATCCTGAACCATGATCTTTTTCAAACTTTGCTAAAACTTCTGTGGGAGTGACTTACCAGACTGTTTTCATTTGCCTGTATATAAATGGTGTGATGGATGAAATGGTTGTAAAATGGAAAAAATATGCAGAAACTCAATGGAAAAACAGATTTGATAAATAGAAGAAGAAATTAAATACAAATAAGACAAACACACCAAAGTAGTGTACCTTTAAGTCAGTGAAAAGTTGTGTGTAAGATATCAAAGGTTAATATTTTACCATTACATTATCCCTCTGGCTATAAAAAGGATGTTAATATTTAACAAAAGTCAAGCACAAAAAGATGCGAGTGGAGATTTATTTTGATGAGAGTTTTGACTGAGTTACACGGAATCGACCTGGAAGATGAATCTCAGCATTTTACTGCTGGTGCAGCTTCTCTGCGGCGTGATTACAGCCAAGGATGATGGGAAATCTCCTGAATTAGCAAATGCAGAAAAACAGTCATGCTATCCTGACATGTGCAATCTCCTGAAAGAGTTTGGTGCCTTGAGAGAAAGACTATATTCTTGGAAGCCAGACTAAAAGATACTGAAAACCAGCTTCTGAAACTGAAAACCAAAGGTAAAGAAATTTCTCTCCGATTGACAGCAAGAAGAAAAGTAATGTGAGTTCATCACTTTCTTTCTTTTGATAGATGACACCAAGGTGGTTTTTAGTGCAGCAACTGGAGGAGGAAATAAAAACATCGGGCCCTTCAGCACACACACAACTCTAATCTACGAAAAAGTTATCACTAATGTTGGGAACGCCTACAATCCATCTACAGGTAAATACTGATGGTACAGAAAATATCTGTAGGGGTAATATGACAAGCAATCATTCGACAAAAATTTGTGTGCTATGTCCTTCCTTAAATTTATCACGTATAGGTCATGATTTAACGTCCTCAACGCTGTTTCTGTCAATCAATGTTGTTTCCACAGGCATCTTCGCTGCACCTGCGGCTGGCATTTACTACTTCACCATTTTTCATCACGCTGGAGGAGCGCATTTAGTTAGTCTGTCACTGTTCATGAACAGCCAGGCTGTTGTGATGACCTACGATCACCCTTCGACACATGACACGTTCGATAATGGAGGCAATGCGGTGTTCCTGCAGCTGCAGCAGGGCGACCAGGTGTACGTGCAGATGGAGGCAAATTCATATGTGTGGGGGAATGACGTGTTCACCACTTTCAGTGGTTTTCTGCTTAGTCAGGGCTGAGAAATTGAGCTTTACTACCATTATTTTAATTAGTTTCATTGACTTGGAATGTCTATGCCATATGATGTATTATGATTTAGCTGAAGCTTAAATTTACTTTATAAAAAAAGATTTCTTCTTGTTTAGTATTTCAGTAATAATATAATATATTCATCTTATGCATTATCTGGATATATTTCCGTATTAATTTTCAAGAGAATTGGTAACAGCTGATGTTTCAGAAATTCTAAATATTTCTCCTTTGTTTTGCAATCATTTAACCAAATATTTCAACCTGCAGAAAAAAAAAAGAGACTGAAATCTAATCAAAGTTCTGCAAACACTCTTTTGTCATTTATGGAGAATAAGATGGAAATATTATTACTGTGTGTATAATTGTTCACACATGCAAACGTATTTCTCTGAAAAAGGAAGTGGTGGGAGACGGGTTGGTGTTGTTAGAGAATGTTAATTGTATTAAAAATGATCAGCAACACACTTGTAACATGAAAAATATTCATGAATTCTATTAATAAAAAGCTGATTAGTTACTACTACATGTAAAACATTTTATTTGATGATAATGAAAAGGGAAAAACAAAGGCGTTACAGTATTTTCTTATGTGACATAAAGGCAGTCCAATATGGAACAGAAAACACTAAATGACACCAAATGCGGCTGCAGACCTTTTCTCATCTCATGCATGAGGAGGAGAATGCCATTTCACACCTTTGCAGTATTCAGACTGTGGTTTTTCAGACCACCACAGAGGAAACATGAACACATCCGTGAGAAAAGGAACTTGATCAAAAGAAAAGACTCTTCCATCGACAGAAGTGGGTTAATGTGTCTGAATATACTAGAAATAGTCACTGATATTTTAAAAATCTTGATCACGTTTCTCCTTTTTAATACATGCTCTAATCAACGTCAGAAATTTTCTTTTAACTTCAAATTGCAATTAAGCAGCTCTTTCTGACTGATCCAGAATTTGATAAATTTATTTTTTATTGCATTGATTTAAAGTTTGCAATCTGTAATCAGACTGTAACGTAAAATACTGTTTTATGCCTGTTTCTCGTATTTATTTGAGTCTCAAAAGAACTATTCGAGGATTTAACAGTACCTGATAATAAAGAGAGAATTTGCTTGATACACGTTGTTACCGAATTTGGGTTTTTTTTTCTTTATTACAGGTGCATTTTGTATTTTCTGTCTATTTTCCTTGATGCTGTGTCAATTTATTATAACAAGCAAAAATCTTGGTGTTTCGTAGAATCTTAAGATGTTGGCAATATTTGAAATCAAGCATGATTTACTTTGTAATTACTCACATCTTTCATTTCCCATCTTTTGATTCTTGAATTTCTCATAATGGACCGGGAAGCACCTGCTCCCAATCTTATCACACGCTACAATGACTTGCCGATTGTCATGGGTTACATTCGTCACTTTACAAGCTTTCGTGGATTCAACATCATATATGGACATGTTAGACTCGCTGATGCACAAGTTACCCTCCTTCCCAGAAGCACCTTCCACACGCCAGCCTTCGCCACGACAAATCTGAATTACGTCATCCTCTGTGGCCTCAATGAAGGACTGATATTTTCTCCCACAGAGTCTGGCTTTCTTTAGGTATCTGTGCAGTAAGATAAACATAGGAATGAATATGAATGATATTAGCAGGAAAAATAAGTAACAAGTAGGAGTAAATTCAACTCTATTACATACGTTTCCCATTCTTTTAGAGACTCTCTGCCAAATTGTTTCTTCAGGATGTGCCTGGTGACAAAGGTGGTGTACGTCTTGCGTTGACGTGGGTTCTGACAGGGTGCTATTGTATGATGAGGGGCACCCAAGTCAATACTTGGGTAATTGTTGTTGTAGGGCCATTCCTGTTCACCATGAATGAGAGTCACAGTGAAGATCATTGCTGTCAGGAGAACGCCGTTCATTTTCTGAAGCGAGAAAGGAGTGTTTGAGATGGTAGGCACATAAAACAAAGCAACATAAAAATTTTACAAACTAAAAATTAAAAATTACTGGTGTCAAGTTTTATTCAAGAGTAATCAAACATTAATCGTACAATTTTGTCTTTAAATAACACAATTTATAATATTCTACATACACACATACATGTAAAAATGTAATTACATGTATTGAAGTTTTCTCACCTGTCTCTGCTGATCTGTTATTCTGTAGGAAGTCAGAGTTGAAGTGGTGTTTATCGGGCTCTGATAGAAGTATGACAGCAATTCTTTTTTCTCAAACCTCTTATATTATTGGCCAAATGTGATCACAGCCAATCATTTAGGTCCAACAAAAATTTGCGTGCTTCTCTGTCTTTCACATAAATGCGGAAGCTAGGCATGTGAGAAGCTGTCTTGGTGAGTCAATTAATGTGAGAAAAACCACATCCCAACCAAGTTTCTGTTAGTCTGACAAGATCTACCTGTAATCTACAAAACATTTTTCAAATGAAAATCTGGGTAATGTAGCAAAACAGACATTCAACCAACTATTTATATCTCTAAAGGTCATTATATCATAACTATTTGGATTTGAACAGTTAAATTTCTGTAAATTTGCTCCATCCATCACAGTAGCATATTTTTTCCCATCTTCATAGACTCCTCATTCTTTTTAGGCTGTTTCACAAGTTCCAACACATAACCCGAATTTTCTGAGAGTAGATTATCACTCTACCACTGGAATACCTCTGGTTGCATCATATTAAATTGATTTTTTCCAGGGTGGAACATACATATTACATATATCTATACTTACATACAATACATACACTATAGTCACCAATCTTTTATTTTCCCGGTGATAATTTGACTTACACATACAGTATGATTGATGGGAATGTGGTGCTGATTGGTCGCCCTCTAGTGGTACTGAGTGCACACAACTACTTCCTGCTGCCAATCACACAGCAGAAGTCAACCACACAGTGAAAAATGAACACAGCTTGCTGTCAATGAAAATAACTGCTAACAACAATAAATCAGGACAATTACGGTAGTTTTGGATGGGATTGAATAAAATTTCACCAACAGAAGGACTCTTGAGAAGAGAAAAGATAATATAAGATCTAAATTCATTGATCCGAATTTTCATTAAGCTTTATAATAGGACAAAATATGGTGAGACAAAAAGTAAAAAGGTGGTGCAACATTTTGTGGTTTGATAAATCTGTAGCCACTGGCAAGTGATCAGTTGAGCTACTCCTTTGTACTGTAATACTGTCCAGGTCCTGCTGGACAATCACTTAACTCCAATTAAAAAAAAAAAAGTTCAGCCACCATTGGAATTGATCCATCCTGCAATCATCATGATGAAGCAGCGTGTCGGAATCTCTGCAGAGACAAGATGGAGAATGGATTTTTTTTTAAAGAATCTTAATCAGATTACCATCAGCAATTCGTTGACCACCGATTCGTTGACCATAATGCCGACCTGGAGGAAGAGCAGGTTGTCTTCGGTTTGTGAGAGCTGCTGAAGCTCACAGGTTTTCCTTTGCAGCTCAGAGATTTCTTCCTCCAGTTGTCGGACGACTTCTTTATTTTGTGTCCACGCCTCATCCTCCCCACTGGTGTCTGAAGACAGCTTGATTTTCTCCACTTTTTTCAGTAATTCACGAATGACTTGTTGGAATTTCATCGCTCTCTGCTTTAATTTATCCTGTGGGGGGAAAAGACGCTTCAGATTTCAGAAAATTCAGAGTATTTTAATCTTTAAAGCCCAAAACTTACTCAGATGTGTGTTTAAATGCAACTGTCACATAAAAAGAGCTGTCTTAAAAGAAGTTTTACCTTCTTTTTTCTAGCTTCCATGCTGATGGACATAATGCGATGGCCCCTGTGTTCCGTCTGGGCACACATGGAACAAATGCAAGTTTGATCGCTCCTGCAGAACCTGTTCAACTGCTTTCCATGAAGTCCACACACGGACTCCTCCAGGTTCTTCACCACACTGACCAAATGATGGCGCCCCAGATCTTCATTCCGGTAATGTGGCTCCAGATGAGTGGCACAAAACGAGGCCATGCACCTCAGGCAAGACTTGACCGCTCTCTGCTTTGCTGGGCAGAAATCACAGGTCACCTCTCCAGATTTTAAAGGAATCATTGCGTCCTGGGCTCCACCTGCGTGCAACGTTTGGTCTGTTTTCAGCTGCGGCCTGGAGGGGAAGAATTCCTTACAGACGGGGCACTGATATGCCCCATGGATCCTCCAGTACTCGCCTATACACCCCAGGCAGAAGCAGTGGCCACATGGGAGGGAAGCAGGGTTGGTGAATTCATCCAGACAGATGCAGCACTTTGGAGGCTCTGACATTAGATCGAAACGTTTTTGCATGCAGACGACACTGTGTGGTGTTACTAGAGATCCTGATACACAAATGAGAGTGTGTTCCATTGGTTAAATTGAATAATAATCACAGTAATAGTAATTATACTAATAATAATAATCGTAGTAGTAGTAATATACCAACAATTTGTTCACCAGCTCCAAAGGAAACCAAAAAGCTTTTTAAATGAAAACAACTTTCATTCTGCTATGCCTTCTGACCCAAGTCAGCTATAAACTTGGCAAATACCAACTAAAATAAACAGAAGCGCAAACGGCGGATGTTCTATTTTAGTATCCTTTACTATTTGTCATCCATTAATAAATAAATTTTTAAAAAAAAGATATTGTGATGATATCATGACATAGCCTGGGATCATGGGAGTCCTTCATTTTCAACCACTCAATGTTGCCCATAAATGGGTTTTAACTCCGATAGAAATATTTTCTATCTTTTTACAAGTCAACAAAATAAAGAAAAAACGTCTAATTACTTATTAATGTATAAATATTATATCTAATCACTGACATATGATTCATTCATTTATTTATCAAATCTTTGTCATCACCAAGTAAATAAACATCACATGTTTCAGAAGAAAATACAGCGAAATGCTGACGTGAAAATGATAAGACTGCTTGTCTGACCTCTAAGTCTAAATATCCTGTATGGACTAAAAAAAAAACAACCACCACACACATACATAAATTATATTAAACATGTTAATGATTACTTGGTTGTACCAAAACATCCAAACCTCACCTGTTAACAGCGGAACAATAAAGTCACGACCCGCTCTGGTGCGTCCGGAGACGAGCGCGTCCGTCTCCTGACGGCTCGGTGATCCTCGTCCTGCTCGCTTATCGACGCTCCTCATGTTGGGAAAGAGGGCGGATTGGATTTTGGCATTTCCTGTAAAGTCCTATAAAATTACGTCGCCGTTCCAGGAAGCGCATAAAAACACTGAAATTTGTTTATTTGAGCGCGTAAACGCTTTAAACCCGGGATGACATTTCGGAAATTCGTGACGTCACACGCCGTTGACCCGTCAATGACCCCGACTGGGGCTGTCTGTCTACCGACCAGTGAAATGAATGACCTTAAATATAAGAAAATGAGGAAGCTCACATATTTAAAGTTCAGAGAAATAGAATAAAATCCGGACTCTTTAATAATAAACCTCTGAAGCTGTTCTAGTTAATAATTTAACTTCCAGCCACGAATCGTAAACATAAACCTGACTGCAAATCAGTTGAACGCTTTGCTCTCAATTTAAGAATCAAGGAAGACAGATCACATTTGTTGTAGTACGCTGCTGCTGTTGGTAATACTTATTATTTTTTTAAAAAATTGTAATTACGTTTGTCTATTATTATATCATTATTCTGCACATCCACGATGAGCTGGCGTCTCAACCTGGGTGTACGCCACCTTTCACCAGTAGCCGGTTGTAATGTTTTTGTGGATTTTTTTTTTTTTTTAAACTAAAACACAATTGTGAAATCAAAGTTTACTTTAAAAACTCATGTTCTTTTAGATTGTTCAAAAGAAAAGATCACTTTACATTCTGCTAGAAAGACAAATCAACATCTTTCATCTCTGTGTGGTAAATATGAAGCTACAACTACTAGCAGGTTAGTTTAGGACTTGAATATACCGGTGGAGCCACCCTCTGGCACCTCTAAAGTTAACACTTCATGTAATGTTTAAGAGAATAATACTTTCAAAAATAATTTCATGTTTTAAAAATATTACATAAATTGTGCATAATGTCTTAGGGACTTCTGCTAAACACAATTTTGCTTTTTGACATATCCAGGCTCCATAATCAATCAAAAGCTTAACTCCATCTAAAAATAAAACATAAAATGGCAAAATGTAATCTTTTGTGACATTTTTTTCGTGACCCCTGCAGGCTTCAACTATCATAAGCTACGTATACAGTCTATTTGTTATCCTACACCATACACGTCATAACAGTAACGCACACAAGTGAAACTCAGGCTACAACAAATGCAACTTAAGAGCTGTTTTGATGCTACTCTTGGAGTCCATCTTTAGCATTAGCTTTGCTTTATCAGGCTTTTCTCATTCACAGGACAAATCACGATGGTATCAGAGGCTTTGTCGCAGCAGTACAGGTAGAAAAAGGGAAAAATCTTCTCCCTGAACTTGTCTTTGAAGGTGTAAATATGAGTTCGGGCCCTCACGTCATAAAAAGACACTTGCCCCTCCTCGTAGTCTACGTACACACCCACTCGCTTCGGTTTGGGGTTCAGGGGGAGCAGCATCGGCGGGGACGTCGATACCCGATACCCCTGGCCTTTCTTCATGGCCAGAGCCCAGTAGCCCTGCGTGGTGCTGACAGAGATCCGTCCCTTCCTGTTGATGGAAGACTTGGCCACGCCGAGGTACCAGTCATCTTTTTCCCCCACCTGGACCTCCCAGTAATATCTTCCTGAGATGAAACCATCTCGTCCCAGGACGATGACCACCGTGTCAAAGCGCTCAGGGTGGTCTGGGAGGTCCTGCCAGGCTCCCAGGTGTCTCACCTGATGCCTGTCCTGAGAAAGCTGCAGCCAAGGGTTGGCTGAGTCGGGGTCCAGAGTGACCTCCACTGCAAAGATTACCAAAAAAAACAAGGATTAATTGACTTGAAGAGTCTTGAGATTATAAAATATATCCAAATCTGAAACAGATTTACCTGCATATTTCTGAATCTTTTTGATCTCTGGGAAAAACAAAGAAAAGTTCACTTCAGAAATACCTTCAGTTTATCTGGATGCTGCTGCTACTTAAAAATCAAACTTAACTTGTATATTCAATTTTTTCATACCGCTTTCAGCCAGTTTGTCAATCATGTCATTTATCGTCGCCTCCAGTTCGGACACGGATCTCCTGATCATGCCCACACATGTGTCAGTGGGAACACTGGTCCCAGACCAGTCTTTGACAGAAGGAGGAGTGTTAAGAGCTGGGAAGTTCTATGGAGTGATGGAACAAGAAGAAATGAAGTGGAAAAAGGTTGGTGAAGATGAAAGAATTCACATTTTTAATGATGTTCAGGATATTTATATTCTTTGTAGGTAAACAAGTATGATTGGCAGCCACAAGTCTGGAGTGTCTGCTAAATTATGTGCATTTAAAATATATTACAAAAGGAAGACGGCGTTGAGACAGTCTGTGATGTTCTCAAAGACAACAGAGGAATATCTCATTTATTCCCCTTGAATAACTCATTTATGACCAGAATTGAGTGAAATTAAATAAACCCCTCGTCTCACCTTTAAGAAGTGGATGTGGTCTGTCCGGGAGACAGTCTCCATGTCCGTCTTCCTCCTCTGCAACTCAGTGATCTCCTGCTCCAGCTCGGCGATGAAGCCCTGAGCCCAGGCCTCCGTCTGCCTCTGCTTCTCCTCTATGGACAGAACCAACTGGGCCTGGGTCCTCTGGATGGAGCGCACCAGCTCCGAGAAGACCTGCATACTGTCATCTACCTCCCTCTGAGCGCTGGCCTGAAAGTACGGACCAAATACTCATTTGGGTGTCTGTACCGGTGGATTCAACTTTTTTTTTTATCAGCAGAACTCACTTTGTTCAGTTCGACGGAGTGTTTAATCTCCTCCACCTTCTTCACTCTGTCTTGGATCATCTGCTGGACATCCATTTCTGTCCTCTTCAGCTGGGCCTACACATGATTTAACACACAAATCTGATGGCTGGCACAAACTCCATATATTTCCTGCTCTATGAGAACCAACCCAAACTCGCTGAGCTTCTCCTCACCTTCTTCTCGGTCCATTCTCTCTCCACGGGGACGGTGTAGTGCGCCCGGTGGTCCGTCTCAGTGCAAAGAACGCACACACAGGTCTGGTCCTTCTTGCAGAAGAGCTCCAGGAGTCTCTCGTGCTTCGGACACATCCTGTCCTCCATGTTCGCCACCGGCTCCATCAGCTTGTGCTTGGTGAACCTGGCGGAATGAGATCTCAGGTGCTCCTCGCAGTAGGAAGTGAGGCAAACGAGGCAGGATTTGACTGCTTTTGGTCTGCCTTCCCCTAGGCAGACATCACAGAAGACCTCATCCCATGAGGCCGAAGAGAGGGAAGACGGAGGAGCTGAAGGTGTGCTTTGAGGTGATGGTGGAGGAGAAGTTTGGGGTGTTGACACCGGAGGTATCAGAGGAGGTAACTCCTCCCCTAGTGGCTTCCTTTCTTTTTTCCTACTGTCTTCCTCTTCCTCCTGTTTCATCACCTCCTGATAACTCTCCAGTAGCCTCTCCTCATCCTCCTTTTTCCTTCTTTCCATTGTCCACTTCTTTTCTGCCCTCTCTTTCTCTTCTTGGGTCACTTTACCTTCAGCACTCCTGACCTTGATTTCTTTGAACTGCTCTGCGATCTCTCTCAGGACGGTGTTAACGCTGAGGTCAGGCCTTTTGTAGAAAGACTTCTTACACATAGGACACTGGTACAAAACGCTGGTCTTCCAGTATCCCACGATGCAACTCTGGCAGAAGTTGTGTCCGCAGGGGATGGACACGGGGTTGGTGAAGACGTCTAGGCAGATGGAGCAATGCACCTGCTCTTCAGACAGGTTGCCAGCAGTGGCCATTCCTGCACGGCGGAGAGGCAGGGTCATATTCAGCGCAAGAAACCAGGCTGAGAGCGGGGGCGTCAAAACCTGCTGTGATATTGAGGTGGCGAGGGTTAGATGGCCTGACTTTATCTGGAAACGTTCATGCAGAGCAAAGCCTGATGGGACACATTTATGGTTACAAACTCAAGCCAGAGATATGAACTATGTCAGTCTAAGCTTATAATTATAATGGTTCAATATGAATAAATTAAGGAAAAGGGACAACTATTAAAATATATTAAAAATGCAATATATTAAAACATAATACTGGTTCAGTCTGACAAGACAGGACTTAGCTTAGCACAGTTAGCTTAGTGACCTCTTCAGGAGACCTTAACAAAAGTCTTTTTGCAATAAATGTGTTAGCATTGCAGGATCATTACATTTTTCATTTGTCTACATATTTCTTAGTTTCTCCAGTCTGACTAATATTGCAGCAACATCGTTATCTGAAAATTTTGTGAATTTATATTTTATATTATTTATGAAGCTTAAATCTGACAATAAAGAAATATTCAACTTTAACATAAATGGGTAAAATAGATATATTGTTACTGGTAAATTTAGATGGTAATGTCTGTGGAACTAAAGTGACTTCTAACGCAGGCATCTCTCGGCTTGAGGATATTCATAGACAAGATTAACAACTTTCCAAAGACACTGGCTGAGTCAGTGATTCTCAAGGTGTTTCCCCTCTCTAAACCCCAATCTGGGCTATTTTGACATGAGAACCACAAAAAAATGTTTTAAAAAAAATCAATTTTGTATAGCTGAAGGCTTTTAAAAAAAATCTGAATCTGCAATCAGTGGATTGCAAGATGGGAAGCAAGTTTAAGGGCCTCGGGGTCAGAGCTCGGGGTCAGTCGAACTATCAAAAAACACAATCTGAACACCCCCTAAGAGGCCGACTGGAGCTCAGAGGAGCAGATGGGAAGGAATAGAAATGAAAATGGCGGAGAGGAGCAAGGAGCGACAGAAAAAGCAGAGATAAAGGGACACTCACCAGAGAGCAGCTGCCTGAAGGCTCCACCGTCCACTGACACATGAGACAGGCTGCGACCGCTGCACCACTCACTCCCCCAACCAACACACACACACACACCTTCAACCCAAAATATACCCCCCTCCCTCTCTCCATCCCTCTCTTTTTACCACAGATACAAATTTATACTCCCCTCGACGACCTGGGGGGCTTCAGGAGGACTTAAAGTAGAGAACGTTAGTAGTCCAGCGGAAGGAAAGCTACAAAACAGATTTAAAACGCTGAAGCTCATTCAATGTGTTGTCTTAGAATGAATTTAAATGCTTTAAAATGTAATTTAATGCGACCTTTGCATGACTATTTTAATAACCTATTATTAGACATTCCTGCAATTCTATCCTCCACCTGCAGATGGGGCTGTAACACAGTTTAGACTATAATTTGCAATTCAGTCAATTAATTAGATCAGTTACCTCGCTTACACTTTCTAGTAAAAATTTAGCCTAATTTTGTTTGATTTTTAGTCCATAGATTTGATAAGAGCATGCAAACCTTTTAGCAACATGCTAACAAAGAAAGATAGATGCTAAATTAGTCCACAGGGTTGTCGGGGGGCAGCAGATTTGGGCAATAATGGTGTATTTGTCACTTTTGCTTTACATCTAGTTATTTAATCTACTTTTATCACAGTTAGTTTCGACTTAATGGTGAAAATAAAATACTTTCAGCGCCATCATGGGTTAAAATCTTAGCACAGACACAAGCTAAAGGAAAAATCTGCAAAGAAATTTTCTTCAAAATTCTGTATTTGTATCATTATGATCTTTATTGGACAAAGTCAGAACAAATGTACAAAAGCAATCATCTCATATAAATATTTTCACGTCCCCTTGAAAAACTGTGCAGTCAGGTCTCAGTTGTCCTCTGTGAGAAATTCAGACCTTTAGACGTTAAATGTGCATCTGTTGAACTTCAATGTTATTAAAGCCTTGTCGATGTGACTCAATAAAGAATCACACTGTAAAGCTTCACATGTTCAACTAAAAAAAGTAAGAATTATTAGTTTGTTTTAATCCTTAAGATGTTTTACACCAAAAGATTTGTCTTTATATCAAACATGTCAGTAAACAAACTGTTAATACAACAGAAAGTTCATACCTAGAATTATGCATTTTAAAATTTTAAACTGTGTTAAACAACACTTTGGCCCGCTTCCGTTTTATTGCCTCGAAACACAGAAAAAAAAAAAATTATTATAACCTTTGGTGTCATAAAGAAATGATAAAAGTTCACGCTGACTCAGCAGGTTGTCCGGTCCTTCTCAGATGTGTTTGACATGAGTTAAAACCAGAGGGGACGAGTTCTTGCCCTCCTGGTTGAGACAGGGGCTAAAGATGGGGTACAGGCTCTCGCTGAAGGGGTAGGTGAAGGTGTAGAGGTGCTGGCGCGCCTTGACGTCGAAGAACGAAACCTGGCCCAACTCGTAATCCAGGAAGACCCCCACCTTGGCGGGTTGGGAGTGCAGCATGAGGGGCAGGCGGGACGCCTCCAGAGCCTTCACCTCACCGTTCTTCAGCCACAGGCACCAGTACCCCCCCTCGGGACTCAGGTTGATCTCCCCCTTGCGGCGCGCCGAGGCGCTGGCCACACCCAGCGTCCAGGCCGTCTTGCGGGTCATGTCCACCTCCCAGTAGTGTCGCCCCGAGCTGAGCCCCTCCCGGCCCAGGACGAAGAGGGCGGGGCTAAAGCGCTTTGGGCCGTCAGAGTGGGACGCCTTACGCTCTTCGTATCTCACCTGGCGGCCGTCGTCGGACACGACCAGGTTCCTCTGGGCGGTGGAAGAGTCCAAAATCACCTCACCTGGACAGAACCAAGATGACACGTCGAAAAATCTGTCACAACTGTTCCTGACATGGGTCTTCATTGATTTCCAAAACTACTAATATGGGACTGAACTTGTCCAATTTTTAGTAAGATCCCTAGTTTTATAGAAATTTCATTTGGAATTATAGTCTGCATCCCGGAATAGATGGCAGGATCTTTATTCTACTGTAATCCTAGTTCAGAAATTGATTATATACAGGAAGAACCTTGAGAAGTTTTTCGAGATATGAGTTATCGTTTTGACTCAATAACTTATGTATAATATTTTATGCACACGTGAAACGTGCATGTCTATTGGTCGATACAAAAAAAAAATTTTTTTTTCATAATCTAGAATGGTTTGGGATGTTTTCACAACACTGGAATGGATAAAAATAACTTGAATTATTTTAAATGGGGGAAAATCTGTTTGACCTACAAGTTCAGCCACAGAACGGATTAAACTCGTATCTCTAGGTACTACTGTATTTGTAAAATTAAGCTAAACAGTACAAAAGGTGCCAGTAAATGGCGCCATCTGGTGGCTATTTCAGAAAACTGCTTGCTTTTTTCCCCCTCAACATTCTGTGATTTGACATATCGCGACTCCCTGGCACAAATAAAAAAGAAACCAACTGAGCTGGAATCTTAAATATTACTCACTTGAGTAGTTCTGCACCTTCCGAAGCTCTGAGAAAAGAGAGATAAAGTTAGAAAGTTGTTTTGCTCAGGAGTCAGCAGGTGGCTCTGGTACATGAAGCTCTAATCCCTAAATGCTGCAGACATGTGCTGCTGTCAGTCAGCTCTCATTGTGACTTTAACACAAATCTGTCTCGCATGCATAAACTTGAGCGTGGTGTGGGGCGGGGCCAGTCGCTGGTCAAAGCTCAGAAATCTCATTTTTACGTACTGACGTGTTAATTATTACCCCGTCTTCACAGCAGATTTGCTGATTTAACACGACTTTGCACTGGAAACCTGTCGGTCTGTTAAAGATAAATCCAGTTAGAGCGCGGAATGAACCCCCACCTTTGCTGTACAGCCTCTTGAGCTCCTCCTGCATCTTATCGAGCAGGCCGATGACGGAGGAGCGGATGGTTCCCAGGTAGAGGTCGGTGTTGATGCTGACTCCCGACCAATCAGTGGGCTCGGGTGGGGGCGGCAGCGTCGAGAGGTTCTGCAGGGAAACGGAAGAGCAAGTTTGTGTGAGGTACCAGGTTGTGCATTGTAAAAGACGCACTGAAAATAACAGGAAACGAGAGATTCTCACTAAGACGCCTCCGTTCTGTTAATTAAAACAATTTTTTTTGAGCATCACTGAAGGATTTTACCCAAATAAATGCCTCTTTTTGCAAGGCGACATACTTTTGCTTTATGTCACAAAATCTGGAGACTTTACTAAAGCGGTCTTAAATTTAAAATAGCGTTCATTTATAGCAGGAAGAAGTGAGACGTCAGGTGAGTGACGCTACCTGCAGGAAGATGACTTTGTCCTGGACGTGCACCTGTGCCTCCAGGTCGCTGCTCCTCCTCCTCAGCTGGCTGAGCTCGGTCTCCAAGCCGCGGGCCAGCTCCTGGGCGTGATGCTCGGCATCGCGCTGCTTGGCGGCGATCACCTCCACCAGCTCCGCCTGGCTTTGCTCCACCATGCGCTGCAGCTCGGCGTACACCTGCCAGCTCTCCTCCAGCTCCTTCTGGGCGCCGGCCTGCGAAGAGGAGAACCCGGTCGAGTTAGGAGCAGGAACCCTCTCGTGATGTCATAGTGATGTCATCAGGGAGCGCCTGAAGTAACTATTGGAGGTTTGGTCTTTAAACACTTGACTCAGATGGTCGAAGAAACAGATTAGTGATTGCATTATGGGAAATGCAGTTATAGTGACTCAAGAATTAATGCATACAAGAGACTAAAAGCCAATTTCCTTTACATTCTGTCGCACTGCTTGTGTATAGTAACTGCTGCTTCCACGTCTAACATTCTATTTCTCTCTCAACGTGTGACTTAGAGTCAGACGTAATAATATCTGTCACGTTGCAGCTTCCACTTGTCTTTTCATCCTGTGTTTGCTGAGCTTCTCGCTCAACCGGACGAACAGGTTTCACCCTCCTGCAGCCAAACATTACTACACATAAAAGCCTCTAATATTACCCTCCATCCTCCAGTCACATTATGCAACATTCAAATGTTTAAAGACTTTTTTTTTTTAATTCATTAACAATAGGTTCAATTTTCTCCCTACATCTCTTTTATTAACCCGAAATCAGCAACAAACAATTAAAGCACACACAGAACAGTTCAACCCACCGCTGACTGAAACCAAATCCACTTTTCGTGTCATGAGAAACAAACTCAGCCCATTTCTTATCGGCAAAATTTTTTTGAAAAATTCCCTTCCCGTTGTTCGTTTTTCTTATGCAACACATTCTATTTTCAGCCTGATGGCGTTTAACCTGGAGCTTTCAAACCCCTCAGGTTAATGTCATTGTCATGGTAACCATTCAAGACCCAAAAAAAACAGAAAATTAAGTCTCCTCCTCGCCACGACATACGTATTCATTTAATCAGTGGAAAACAAGCGGGTAAATCCTACTTTTCTTGTCCTTAAGTTGAGTTTAGTGGATGCAGAATAAAATAAGGTGTTAAAAACTAAAAGGTAAAATGTTTGTACAGGTAACACCGGTTGTATGGCTGCACACACACACACACACACACACACACACACACATTCACCTTTTCCCCTTAACTTCTAAAGATACTGCGTATCTATTTGTTAATGTTGTGTTTTTCCTCTAATCTCTCCATGTGGGTTTTATCAGACACAACCTGCTTTGACGGTTTCTCGAGCTGAAACCCGACACCATAACTTTCAAACACTCCGTGTTTTGTCACCTTCATCGTCCGGGCTTCACCGTTAACACCACATCTCTCTGGTGGACTCACCTTGATAACCTTGATGGACTGTTTGATCTCCTCCAGTTTCTTGGAGCGCTCCTTGATCAAATGCTTCAGCTCCGACCTCTTCTTATTGAGGGTAGACTGTCAGGAGAAAATCAGGACTGGAATCAATATCATTGAAAGTCCTTGAAATTACCATTGAAGAGGCCTTTATCAGCTGTTTTCCAAGGCTTACCATCTTCTTCTTCCACTCGTGATCGGTGGACACGGTGTCGTGACTCTTGTGCGAGGAATCCACGCAGGCCGAGCAGATGCAGATGTGATCCGTGCGGCAGTAGATCTCCAGGAGGCGATCGTGTTTCTTACAGATCTTGTCTTCCAGGTGGAAGGTGGGTTCGATGAGACGATGGGATGTCAGAGATTTCACCTGCAGCAGGAGAGGACAGCCGGCGATTTGAATGATAGAATGGAGGAAGAGAAAATTCAGGACTGAGGATTGGATCCCCTGAAATGTCGGCAATGGCCTATAAATCAACCCTAAACCAGTGCATTCAGCATATAAGGGGGAAAACGTGTAAAATATGGAGTCTAAAATTAATGTTTGAATGATAACATTAAATATTAGCAGATCCATGGCCTGAAGAGTGATTTTTTTATTATTATAGTGACTCATTTCATGTGTAGAATTATTTCCCAGTCCCACAAAACATTATCTTTCTTCTAGTTTAAGGTTTAACAAAAAAAAACATGCCAAAGAAAAAACACATTGTGCAGAATTTCTGTTAAATCATGACAGAAACAGAAGCAAGACATTTAAATGTTCCCTTAAAATCCACAAAAGGGTTTCACTTGATAAAAGCAGGACAAAAGATGTACGGAGCAAGGGATTATGGCAGAATGAAATCTAACTGGTACTATAGCTAAGGCACAAATATTCACTGAGGAGCTCATATTTTAAAGCTTTAGTCGTGTTACATTTAATCTCTTCTCACTTTGTTTCAGGAAGTTGACGCGACAGGCTACCAAATTAAAAGCACCTTTGTTTTACATAAATATATATATATATATATTAAATTCACAAACTATATTGGCTATAGTAGAATAAAAGGAGGAAAAGTGATATTCTTAAACTGTTGAAATAAAAATTTTCATCGTATAAAAGATTATATGGACAAATACAATGATATCATACAACACCATCATAAAGGGAAATGAGAAGTCCTGCCATAAAGGAAGATAAGAGATATTTAAAGCGTCACTACGACCATAAAGAAAAAAGCAGCTGACCTTTTTATGGTGTCTGAGATGGGCCTCGCAGAACGACCCGGGGCAGCTCACACACGACTTCAGCGCCTTCATCTTCCTTCCAATGCAGGCGTCGCAGGGAACCTCTCCATCCCGGGCGAACTCGCAGGTGTCGTTCCCCGGGGAGACCGCGTCTGAGCTCAGATTCATGCTGGACCCCCGTGACGCAGCCCTGGCCTCTCCAACCTGCATCAGCCCCTGGAACTGGGTGGAGATTTCCGCCAGGACCCGGTTGACGCTCATCTCGGGTCTCTTGGAGTAGGACTTCTTACACATGGGGCAAACAAACTTCTTGCTGTGGGTCCAGTAGCCCTGCAGGCAGGCCTTGCAGAAACTGTGGCCGCAGGGGGTGGAGACGGGCTCCACGAAGATCTCCAGACAGATGGAGCAGGTGAACTGCTCCTCAGAGAGGACTCTGCCTCTGGGGGAACTGAGGCCTGCAAGACAGAAAGAAGGGACGGAAAACACGGATCCACGTCCATGATTCAGATTAGATTCTGTTTAACTGACCTCAGATCAGCCATTCAATTAAAAAAAAAAAATTCCCACTATCTGCCAAAAATAACTTTTAGTGGGTACAGGCTGAAAAGATATGTGGGTTAATGTTTCCCTGAGTGAGGACTGCATGTGTGTGTGTGTGTGTGTGTGTGTGTGTGTCTGCAGCGGCTGACAAACTATCTGAGGAATGCAGAAACTCAGGATTTTCAACCTGACGGCGCTCACGTCAGATTTAAAAGAAAACAACTCACAATGGAAATGTACCGGGAATTGAATAAAAAAACACCGTCAGAATGAGATCATGACTGTTTATTATTGGTAGGAAATGTAATCTGCAGTGATTAGATTATTTTATAGACGTTAGTAAAGAGATCTAAACCCTTCAGTGTTTCAGGACATGAGGTCGATTCCCTAAACATCCATTTTCAAACCAACCACAAACGTGCGCATTTTGTGGATTTTACGCAACAGGTGGTTTCATTCTAGAGAAACTTCCTCCTCTAACGCCATCTGATTATTGCTTTCTGATTATTATTATCACTATTATTAATTATTTTCCGAGCTCTACATAAATCAGAAGTCAACAAAAGACGCACAAACCGATCGAGCGGTGATTAAAACTCACTCTGCATGTCTTCCTCTGACGTGGATCAGTGTTATTCCTTCATGCGCTTCACTCCGAATCGCAAGACGACAGGTGCTGTGTTCTTCCTGGAACCTGAAGTGGCCCTCCCCCAAAACACCCGACCTCCCACCTCCACACCCACTCAGGGCGACACACCCGAAACTTCCTCTGACGCGCTCTTCCAGTTATCGCGCTCTAATTTCCCTATAATAAACGTCAGGCTAATATTTTTATACGGTAGTAATAAAGTAGATGCACTAAAAAAGGTTCCTTCTCATTTATATTTTTGATGCTGAATAAAGGACACGTGAAAGAAGGTCTCTCTCTTTCGCGGACACATCTATTACGCGATATATTAGGTGTGATCAATAATCAATGACAGCTACTTCAAATGATTGAGAAAAATAGCTCAATTTGTCAGCTCCCTGGAGTTAGGGGGGGGGGGGGGGGCAGCAGAGCTGATCACTCATTTTCATTGCTCGTTTTCATGAATTAACCTCCCATCCATCAAATGAACACTAACGCAAAGTCATACATTTAATAGGTCATTTATCATGACTCGTGTGATTATAACCTTATTTTTAGTAACAGGGAGCCAGGACCGACTGTCACATGGACTTCGAGTCAATGTATTAGTAATTACAAATATTTTTTTAACAGAATGAGGAGAATGAGGAGGTTTATTTGTGAAGGGAGGGGAAAGTAGACATGTGTGTGAACATGGAAGCTGGAGGTGAAGATATCAATCTTCAGTTGTTCATTTCCACCGCTAGGGGGCAGCATCGGAACATCAGCGCTGTCAGGCGCTGGCTGTGCACTCATGCTGCTTTTTTACTCCACCTCATGCAATAATGATGCTGTCACCCATGGCAACGTGCGAGCACAGCAATAGTTCTTTACATTAACATCCAAAAGAAAAGCAAGGTTGGGGTTGTTGACCCTCCCAAATCAAGTACAAATAAAATGGCTACGTTGACAGGAAGCGATCAATGACCTTCCTCCCACTGCTTCATCCACCATCCAGGAGGTTTATGATGATGGATGTCTACACGCCACAGCATATCGATGGCATTGATGTCAATGTGATGTTAAAGACGTGATTCTGGTTCCAAAAATGGCCATGTGTTCAGATCTCTGACATGTTATTGATCCTCCTCACTGCCTGGAAATGCCACTACATCTTAATACCTCCGCTGCATATTATTGATCGCCTCATGCCATCACTTTCTATTCTGAATGTGGAAGTGGAGTCTTATTTCACCAGCTAAGCAGAATTTTAGATATTTGACAACTTGGTCCAAAAGAAACAACTTCAGGCTGTTGTTTTTATTATTATTATTGTTGTTGTTGTTGTTGTTGTTATCATTCTGTTTGTTTGTTTATTGGTGTGATTTTGGGTGCATCAGTGTGTTCAGGCTAAAACAGTGAGTGTAACCCCTCCAGCAAAACTCACTGCAGAGATTATGTCGCATGATGACATGGAGCCACAGTTTCTTGGAAGGGAGATTCTGCTTTCTCTCCCTGTCGCAGTGTCAGTCAAGGTAAATATATTCCTCCTCCCCCTCTCCTCTCCTCCTCTCCTCCTTCCCTCCCTTTCTCTTCCTCTCTTTTGTCCACCGGCAGCTTCAGCTCCTCTTGGTACCCATCCATCTTTTCATCATTTTCACCCATCAGTCTGTCCATTCTTTCAGATTCTCCATCTTTGTTCTTTTTCTCCGTGTGTGTGTGTGTGTGTGTGTGTGTGTGTGTGTGTGTGTGTGTGTGTGTGTGTGTGTGTGTGTGTGTGTGTGTGTGTGTGTGTGTGTGTGTGTGTGTTTTATTTCCCCTAACCCAATCCAAAGCTTCTCCTTAAGGGTTTATAAATAGAAGCTATACACTTGTGTTCTCTCTCTCTCTCTTTTATTCTCTCTTCTGCTTCCTGTTTCTTTCCCTGCAACCTGCTGGAAGCTAAGCTGCTGTTTCCCACCACATATGTTTTCTCAACTCCTTTGTGTGCAACTTCGCTCTATTCCGTGTTATAATTGAGAAAATGAAAATACAGCATTATTTTCTCATCCTTCTCACTCACACACAAAAAAAAAAAAAATCAGTGAAATCACTCCAAATTGGTTTCCTCACCTCAACCTCTGTGGTCTACCCTCCTGATGCTCTCTGGATTCTCACAGAGGTTATGACCGCTCTCCGTTATGGGATACAGAAACGCCTGTGATCATCATTAATAGTGTGAATAATGTCACACTGTCTTATGTTACCGATAACCCAACCGGCAGCTGAAACGGTGTCTTTGCAGATCAGATCATTACTCAGTGGGGTCTCGTGTTGCATTAACACCTCTGACAACACCCTGAAACTGTACATTAATCCCAGTTAAGCCGAAGGAAAGTGAGATCAGGAGCTCAGGAGACGATGCTGAGTGGAGGAGGTGTCAATGCTGACAATTTGGGGTTAATGAAGTGGCCACGATTATCTTATATGTTCATGAACGCAACACTAAACGTGGATTAATGACTGTAGAATGAAAGGATGAGTGAAACAATCAATCAATCGATCAAATGTATAGGGCAAAGGACAAGATAAGGCCTTTTACATATCACATGTTCAGAAAGGTGTGAGACATCTGAAACCATTTAGTCCCGCCCCTTTTAAAATTATTCATAATGTAATTTTGACATAAACCTACACTGTGAGTAATTTTCCTAAACTTGTCAAAATATTTTATTTTTGTTTCATACCAAAAGTATTAAATTATTATCCTTCTCAAAAAGACATCCGGTGTGTTTGTTTCAGGGAGGTAATGAGGAAGATAATTATTCATGTTTTCTTCATCACATGAATCTCGGAGTCATCGTTTTCCTTCCTTCAGAATCATCCTCACATCTGCAGATCTTCCAGATGTTGGTGCAGAAGCCCAGAAGGGACAAACAGTAGCTTGTTCATGTCCTGTTCGTTCCATCGCTTCCCCCCTAGGGGGCGCTCTAAAGATTCAAACAGGACAAACGAGCTTACATTTTGATTCAGTTTGTTTAAATTTCACACACCATTATATCAAATGTTGAGTAAAAACATGCTCACAGCTTTTTGTTTTTTTTTCAAGGAAATGTATTTTTGTAATAAACCACTCATGTTGTGCTAATGAATACTATCTTTCCTGCATCACATGACGTAAAGTGTGTGTGGTCCCTTTTCTTTTCTTTTTTATTGTAACCGAAACATTTTTTTAAAAAAAGGTGAATTCATGTCAGAGTAGGATTTTAGTCAAACCACAAATAATCTACTTGAACTGCATCCTTTTAACATCATTAATAAAATAAGATTTTTTCTCACACTACATCTTTCTCACACTACATCTTCACTGAAATCTAGCAATGCTCGATTTAATCCTACAGTTTCATTTTCCTTGTTTTCCTTCTATGTGGATTGAAAACCACTTCGGGCGTTGAGGCGTCGGAATTCAACGGTAACCTTAGAGGAGCGCTTTGGTAAATCTTTAATGGGCAGTCTGCAAAAAGGGAAAATGATCTTCCAAGCTGAAAAATGATCTTCAAATTTAAAAAAAAAAAAAAAAGGTTCTCTAGAGGAATAAAATGACAAGAAAGAATTAATGTGATACAATCAAGGCAACATTTAAAACTAGTCACTCCTTCTCAGCAAAATTTTTATTTCCTAATCCCATCTTTATTATAAAAAAAAACCTCTTTTATTTTACATACTGTGTAAAACAAGCATAAAGCCTCTCTGACCTCGATGTTAACCCACATCCACACGTTCATGTGTGTCTAAGGGGACAAAGTGCCCCCGTTTGGCCTTTTCCTAATTGAGCGGTCTAAATTCCTACCGCACTGAAGGTGCCACAGCCTGCCGTAGCAACCGTTAAGACTGCTGGAAATGGAACGGCACCCAGAGGAGACGTGATTGGATCGGGCTCCTGTGGGCTCCCACAGCAATAGAGGCACTCCCCCAGGGAGGAGGGCCCCGGGGTCAGAAATGACGCGTTCAAGAAATGGAAATGGCTTTGAGAGCTCCATATTCAGACACCCCCTTTAAATGGAACGTGTGTATTGAGCGTTACATTTGTTAAAATAAGCTTGTTTTGTTTACGTCAGCGTTTCCGCCGGTTACAAGAAATCGACAAAAAAAAAAAAAAGCAATAAAAGAACATCGAGTTGAAAGCAATATGCAGTTCATTTTATTTAGTGCAGAAAACACAGTACAGGGGAGCGTTCTTGTGCGTTCTCACCTTCACCCACCAATTTATTAACGTTCAACAACACGTCATCTGAAAGGTCTAAACACAACAAAAGGGAATTCAGAGCCTAGAACATTGAAAAATATGGACTTCACATGCCTTCACATCAGAAACACAAGAAAACAAGCAGGGAGAAGTTCACCAAAAACTGACTGTAGGTCCCCGCAAACGTGGTTTATTAACATATAAAGAAATAAATATGTTCCAGAGGCAATAAGTGCGGGATTTGCGGCGCCCTAGTAGAGCTTCCATATTGGCGGGTGCCTCCCTGATAGGACGGCTGGTGATGGCGTGAAAAGTTAAAAAGCCACGCCTTAAACACCACGTTGTGGACGTGAAATCAAAAGCCCAGGTTTGACCTTCCTTCCTCCCAAACACAACAGACGGGCACACGAGAAAAACATCTGAACGTACATGTTGACCTCCAAAGTATGGCTTTATGTCATTTCTAGTAAAGCTGTGCCCCTAAAAAAAATCCACCGCCGGCCTTTTTTGTCAAGTACTTTTTATATTCTTGTCAAGCATAATAAGAACCAGGTGAACACAAGCAGAGTTTAAGTTAGAGGGATTTTAGGAGACACTGCGCAGACGTTGGGGGTGTCTAAATGGTATGTACAAAAATCCCCGGTGGACGTTTTGTCGAGCTCTGACGTCGGGAGGAGGTTTTGGGGTTTTTTTTTACGGAGGATGTGGAGGCTTTGCTTGAGCCGTTTCGGAAAAAAAAAAAAAACTACAGGGGACACAAGCTTTTTTTAATATTCCACACATCCTTTCCTGCTGGTTTTTGCAGCGACCACCCCCCCCCCGCCCCCCCGCTCCCCCCGACCCCCCACCTCTTCGGGAAGAGAGGAAGTGGATTGAGGTCAGGCTAACAAAGCAAAGCTAACGCTCAGCATCGGATGCAAAGAAAAGACCGGCGTCCTTATATGGTAAAGCCAAATGTTTAGGAGCTAAAAATGTGAAATCAGTTGAATTTATGGCTCTACTGGGAACGACAACCAACTGGGAGGTGTTATGATTGTTCAGAATTAAGAGCTTCAGTCTATGTTTTATATTCCATGCATTCTCACGACCGACCACAGCAATGGCTTTATCCGTTTTCCATTTTAGGCTTTTTAACTCCTTTTTTTTTTTTTATTCTCTGAGGTATGACATTTAGAGCCGAGGCGATGATGAACTCGAGCTAAAAGTCAACAACTTCGGCCGAAAAAACCGCAGCAGCAAATGGCGACTCCTCCGGGGGCTCAAACCTCGTGACCTTTCAGACGCAGGTCGCCTTTATTTGGCCCCAGGCGAGGCTCACCGGGAGGCACAGTTCACTTTCAGATGACCTGCTTGGTTTTACTTTCCGGGGTCACATATATTATTTTTAAAAGTGGAGTTTATGTTGTTGTTTTTTTAAATTGATTTTACAGATAATTTCAAGCAAATTGAAGTTGTTATGGAAGGATTCTGTCTTAATCTACATTTTAAATCTCTCTAAAAAAAAAAAAAAAATCACATTTAAATATACAGCAATCAAAGTGACGGATAAGTATTATTTTTATATTTCAGGCTTTCTACCACACAGCCACAACCTACAAACTAGAGCTAAATAAATATAGAAATAAGTCATCTGCGCTGTCGAATAATCAACTTTTAGAACAGTTTTGTCAGAAAAGAAAAAAAAGAAAACAGGTTGATTCTCGCTGTTTTACCCCCACAAGGACAGTTTTGTTTGTGCCGTTGCAAATTTATCTTGTTTCCCCAAACCAAAAATCGTTTATGGTGATTCTGTGGAATGGTTACATTCACACACACACACACACACACACAGACACACACACCTCTGGTCCGGTGAGCTTATCTGAGCTACTTCCTGATTTGTTAATCCTATCAGCAGAAGCGCAGACGCGTCTAGAATGAACAGTCCCACACAGATTTAACATTTCTGAACCAGAATCCTCCAGACGTCGTCTTTTTTTATTTATTTATTTTTTCAACTCGATCTGTGTCGACTCCAAAAAAAAAAAACCCCGCGTCAAGTCAAATCCGGCTAAATCCGTGTAACATCAGGTAATTATGTCGAATCTAGTATGGTGGATTGAAAAATAATGGTTTCGTATCTAAACACAAACAACATCGTCGACGGATAAGAAGGAAACAGGTGACAAAAGAGCGAGCAGGTGGCGACGACGGCCGATGGCTGGCTGGCGCTAGTTGTGCTTTTTTTTTTTTTTTTTTTTTGTTTGCAGCCACGTCCTGTACTTAGAATAGAAAATAGGTTACATTCCGATAATAATTCTAGTAATTAGTGAGATTATTATTAAAGCATTGAAGAGCGAGAGAGTCTAGCTTTTTAGAAGCAATTCAGTGTGCTACATAGATCCAGGTGGGGGGATGGTGGGGGGGCGAGGGAGGGAGGGGGGCAGGAATGCGTTTGTGATTTCTACGGGTTTGAATTCTTTCGTTCCTCTCTTTCTTTCTCTCGGCCTGTTGGTCTGACCTGCAGGTCGACGGCGGCTCTGAAATCGTGACCGAGTGTTTATTTAAAGATGCAGAGGTGTGAGTTACGCGGTAACCCTAAACCGAGAGCCGGGGGCCACTTCCAGGCGGAGGAGCTTTCAGCTGTCTGAGCCGGAAAACATTTTGGAGTTTGCGTCGATTACTGTGACAAAACTGGAGGGTTTTGGTCGACGCTTTGACGAGAAAGGTGTCATCGGCGTATCGATTAAGCTTTTTACTTCAAACCACAAGTGGTAACGGACGCAATGGAATTGTGACAACAAAATGACACCAGATTCATTTTTTCAAAGCTGTTTTACTGATTCCAAAAGAAACATCTCATGCAGTCGACCTTGACCGCTGACAGCTGATATTTTTGACCTATTGTACCCCTTTACGAGATGCACAAAATAACTATGGGTGGGGCGAGGCGGTGCTTAAGTATTCAGGACCCGATGTGACTTTCGAACGAGTCAGATGTGTGAAACAAAACACTGTCTTCTCACAGTGAGGAATATTTATCATTACGGTTCGTCCTTGGACCGCTGATGCGGCGTAACCATAACAACCGGCGACACCTCCTCGCGTCCGGCTTCAACGGAGCCCCTTTGAAAAGCTCCTTTTCATATGAATAGGTGTGTCGTCGGCGTAGAAACGAACACCTGCTGACGACCGATCGGTGATATCTCGCGGTGGCGAACATCGATTCCCCCGCCTACGGAGAGCCGCCTCGACTTGTGCGAGTTAGCAGGCGGTTTCCATGACCACGACCTCTGTTCCCTGTGAGATCAGACCGAGCACAAGGCAATCCAATACGTGTCCTGCATGGGAGATGGACGAGGAGGCGATGTTACACCCGACGACGGGTCGCGTCAGAAACTAGAGTGTGCTTCTCTGAGCGGGGGGCGTTCCTGTTTCACACGCGTTGATGGACGTGTGCCGGTTCTGTCAGTCTAGATGAGATGAGATGAGATCAGATGAGATGAGATTAGATTAGATTAGGGTTTGTGTGTTTCTAAGCGCTTCTGTCCGCCTGCGATCTGGGATTTTTTTGTCGTATGTGGAGGGTTTAAGACGTGGGGGGGGGGGCATCGAGGGACACACGGGGACGTTTGCAAAGGTTAATCTGGTGACAGGAGGTTATAGTAGTTCAACATGCTAGATTATAAATCCCAAATCTCCACCTTTCCCCCTTCCCCACCCCCTTCAATCCTTCCCATCATCCTCAGTCTCTCATGCAAAAGGCGTCTCATGATACTTTGCATAATAAGACAATAAATCCTGAACAATTCAAATCCACTCTTTCTGTAATAACCCCCCACCCCCACCCCCCCCACCCCCCCCAAAAAAAACCCTGCCTCTCAACTACTAACTGTATTTGTGTACGTCTGCAGAAAGTTTTTTTTTGTGTTTTTTTTTCCCTGTTTCATTTTCTCTCATAATAAACAGTCACTCTACTTCTTTTTCTTCTGGAAACGTCTGAATTGATTCTGGATGGCGAGCGCCGCCTTCTCCGTCTCCGGCGCCTCCAAGTCGATGTCGACCTCCTCCTCCGGCTCCTGGGGCTTCGCCGCCGATGCCTTTTCTGGAGGGAGGGGGGTGGGGGGGGGTGGGGGCAAAGAACAAAGGTTAACGCACAGGTTTGAGTTTAACAGCAGGATTCCAGCGGATTGTCTTCTGGATAGAATTTAGGATTTTTATTTGTCATCTTGTGGAAAAAACAACTAATTCAGAGTTTTCTCTCTCTGAGTGAAGGAATCAGTGCATCTAGACGCTAATGACATTTTAGCATTGCTGTTACTACTTCATCTAATTATTGAAAACTGAAATAGAAGTCTTAATTTTAATGCTCCAGATAAGACAATAACCTGAAAATAAAAAAAAAGTGTAGCATATAGATATATATCAATTAAAAATATGTCACATGTCTTGTCCTTAAAGGGCTTTAAGATCCTTAAATAAAGTGCCTGTTATATTATAATAAGTTTGATATAAGTGGAGAGATCTCCTCTTCCATCTGAGAAAGAAAAGTGACAAAAAGAAATAAAATAGAGGTGATAATAACAAAATAAATACGCAAGTTCATCCGTTTCTCTCATGGTTATGTATTTAGGTCAGCATTTCCTGTTTTATTTTATAGCTGTACTTCCTGTCTGTGTTTTTCCTTCTTGAATCTGATGGATTT